>NC_068984.1:29997937-30017758 GCF_001194135.2 Octopus bimaculoides
TTATATTATATTATATTATATCATATATATATATATATACATATATGTATATATGTATATATATGTACATACACACACACACATAGAGTTATCTATTGTTTTATTACAATATATTTCTATTATCCTTTGAATATTTTATAAATATTTCCCAGTTGCATAAAACTTCTGCCTTGCAATATACCTGCTAAATAATATCAAATACAATTTTTCTTTAACCGATTCTGAATGTCGTATTCCCAAGTCATCTATTAGTTCTTATATTTTCTAATCAATTTTGCGCATAGCTGAGACTATTATGCCTTTAACTTATTAGAACAGCTTGGTGGTGACATTACTACCTGTCAGCTTACTTTTTCTTCTGACATTTGGATTTGTTTTAGGCATTAATATTGATGGAACGCATTTATAATATTCGTTCTTAAACTTTTCTTTTAACTCTCTGTTGCAGTCTTTTTAGTTCAACGATTTCTAAATATGTCTTAGTATGTGTTTCATGTAATTATTCCACCCCCGTTTCTTACGGGTGTCTCATTAAAAAAAAATGGCTGATTGCCTTCTCATTGCATTTCCATTCAATACGAGTCGAGTTTAAAATATTTGTTAAATTGTGCCAGGAATGAAATGAAGAGTTAGATTTGTTACCTAGGCATATTTAAGTTCTAGTGGCGATAGTGTTCATTTATTTATTTCCATTTTATCGTCTATATCTAATTTACAGTTAAAGTACCTGCTCGTTATTGGTTCGATGTTATGCGTGGCGAAAATTTGCAGTATCAACATTTGAAGAACATTATAAAGTGATTTATGGTAGTTAAAGTTTGTTATTCTAAATATGTAAGTATATTAGTGTAATAGTTTTTGGTTATGTCTTTGCCTATCGGCAATTGGTTTTTAGCACCATATGTGCATTTGTGTCATCCCATCGACTCTTCTGTAAACAGCAATTTTATTGTGTATTTAAGGCTGTGTAAATTTGTTGGAATGTACATGCTATATTTTGTATATTTTGCTCTCCATTGCGGTAGAATCCTATATCTTAGTTCATTTCTTTGCACCTTATTAATCCATCTTATGTATTTCATTTAAGATGTTGGTATCTTATGTTCTATGTTCTAAATGATTTATTTTGCAGAGTTTCCTGTTCATTATTTCTGTTTTCAGTAAGTATTCTATCTTTGCATTTGATAAATCTTTGCATTTGATAAATCTTTGCCTTTGAGAATGTCGGGATATTTTACTTTCCAAATTTGTTTATGTCATCTATGAATTCTAAACGAATAGAAAATTGTTTTATCTAGATTTCCATCATGTACATTGGATACCAGTTTATTAAGCTCTGGTTATGCTCTTTTTAGTACACTCTATATTTCGTACATTTTTATGCATCAAATTCTATATCTATTGAACTTGAGATGAACAATAAGTTTTTTTTTTTCATTTCCATTGATTGTACATTAAGTGGTTGGAAGAGCCGGAATTGTTTTGATGTTGTTATGAGCCGTGGTTCCATAATTTATTTCGAATTATCAACTTTGCCTTTCATTCTCTCGGGAGTCGATAAAAATGGAGGGCCAGTCAAGTAGTGAACACAATGTTATCAACTAACTTTTCCCATCACCGAAATTTCGAGTCTTACACGTATAGCAAAAAGGACTATTATCCATTATTTTCCTGGGCTTTCACATCTCAGTTACTTCCTGCAGCTTAGAGTTGCAATAATTTCTTCAAAACATCTACAATTCTTTGTATTGCTGCCAACTGTGTATTTATGAAATTTTGTATTTTCAGCTTTATATGACGAAACGTTGTTTTTTGGGAAACAGTCATAAAATGTGTGCCGATTACCATAGGTATCGCACTCACTTCCGAGGCTCTACCACGATGAGTAGATAGTTATGAGTTAATTCATTCCGTTGACTCTCCAGCTTCAGGTTTGCAAAGATATTTTGTAGACGGTAAATTTCCATTTTCAACATCCAAGTGCTGTTAATTCCCTTGTTCAGCGGATATTTCTTCCGGAAATGTAGTCCACTTGCAGTCCCTTTCGCACGGCAATTATTATTTCCTCTTGTTCAAACTTTTCAGTCTACTTCTCGATCTTAATTTTCCTGATCCAATCAGTCAGTCTTTCTTCACAGACATTCTTCTGTTCATCATGTTAATAATATTTTCCGCGGAGCTCTAGTAAACATTTTCTGTAGCTTCGATTCTCTGGTTCACTCTCAATATAATATTCAAAGAACAATTTGTTCTCTTTTGTTCATATTAATCCCCTCTGCTGTTGTGGGTCAGCAGTAGCTTAATAACGATCGGGTTTGCGCTATTGTTTCACAGGACATCTGCCGGACGTGACACATTTGCTAAAAGCCCCAACCTCGAGGATATCGTAAGGTATACATTTCATTTTAGAAATTTTTCTCATGAATGAAGTGTTTGCTTTAAGGCTACTAGCAGCTGATGGTATGTATCATGCCACCATCATAGAGAGTTGTTGTTGTTATTATTATTATTATCATTGTTGCTATTATTATTATTATTTTCTTTGCACAGCTTCTAAAGCTGGAGATGTACTACGGTGTCACCTGTTCATTACCAGTGAACTAAGGTAACACCTCTTATTTTTCGAGCATCTTCCGGAGTATTCGAGCGGTGCCAAGCAGTACTGTTTACTGTAAGTGGTCCACCCTTATTGCAGCTCCTATTTGTTCCATGTACTTCTCAGGATTTTTACTCACTGTTCCCAGGGCTCCGATAATTATTGTTACCACTACCACCTTTTCATCGACCGCAACTGCTTAACCTCCCAAGCTAGCCTGTTATATCTATCGACTTTTCTTTCTTCCTTATCACATACCTTGTTGTCAGCTGGACATGCTATATCTATGATCCAGCATAGTTTGCTTTCTTTCTCAATTAAGACTGTGTCTGGCTTCCTATTTTCTAACTCATGGTCGCACTGAATCATAAAATCCCACAGGATCTTTGCATTGCCATTTTCGATTATGTCTTCGGGTTCGTGGTCGTACCAATTTTTTGCTCTTGTCAAGACCATACTTGTTGCAAAGCGTTCAATGTACAAGCCTTGCTATATTGTCGTGGCGTCTCTTATATTCCTTCTGAGCTAGTGGCGTACATTGGCTGGTAATATGCCATACGGTTTCATCATTTTGTCCACAGATTCTGCCACTATTTCCGATTTTAAATCACTTTTAGTCATCCACAGCCATCTTTTCTCTCCGTCCTTCTTATCTTCAGCATCTCTACGACATTTTCCATGCATTCTTTTCTTTACCCACCTATTTTCAGTTTCATTCGTTCTCAATTGCTTGTACAGTACTTTATCTTTGCAATCATTCATCCTACACATGCCTAAACTACAAATAATAGCAGTTCTGTGGCATTTTTGGATACCATGCTGTGTTGTTTTTTTCTGCAATTATTATAATTATTATCATTGCTATTATTATTTGGTTTGACTCAATTTCTGTGGTATTTTAGTAGGATTTTTGTGGATAGCAGGTTACTACTTGTAACTTTAGGTATCCACAAGTTTTCAGTAGTCTTTCAAGTGCTTACAACACTCCTGATAATTCTTGTTGTCTCTAAAGAGATAAACTTTCTGTAGGAGATTTATAGCGCATTCAATTCTAATTTCCTTTAACCATTTGTCTATATCTTGGGTTACTGTTCTCACTGCACCAATTATTATAGGCAAAACGTTTAGCTTTCACTATACAAATTCTTTTTATTTCAGATTTTAAGGGATTATAGTTTTCTTGTTTTTCGTCCTCTTTCTTTACGATCCTGGAATCAAACGGGCATGATGTGTCGATTAGTAAGCAACTTCGCTTTTCCCTATCTATAATGGTTATGTCCGGTCTATTATTTTCTAACTTCTCGTCTGTTTGAGTTTGGTAAGTCCCACAAAATCTTACATTTCTCCGACTCCAGTACTCTTTCACTCGATGATTGTACCATGTATTTCCAGCTTCACAATCCTCATTTCCTGGCACAGTTTCCAGTGTAAAACCTTTATAACCTGACCGTGCTTCCATTTCTTGTATTCCTCCCGTGCCAACTTGGGGTATTCTTTCACAATGTGTGCTACTGTCTTGTTCCAAGTTCCACAAGCTCTATATTTTTTCTGACTCATTCTTCCCATATGATTTTTTTCTCAAGTAGATCTTAGTCTGTTAAAAATCCCGGGATTTTATTCCACACACGTCGTCAGTGTCTCTCCAAAATTCGACATGCAGAGGTTTCTCTTTGATCTGTCTCTTTGAAATGCATTCTTCTTCTTTTCTCATAATTCCCCCTTGACCACTTGTTCGTTATTCACTGCCTTTAGTCCTTTTTCTGTATTGCTCTGTAAATACTCTACTGCGTTTTTTTCTTAGCTTCTGTATAATTCTTCTGCTGCTATTAAGCCTCTTCCACCCTGGTTACTTCTGAAGTACAGCCGGTTGATATCAGCTTTCGGATGGTGGGCCCCATATATCGTTAACAACTTTCTAGTTTCCCTGTCAAGTTTCTTAAGTTTGTTTTTGGTCCAGTCTATAATTCCAACTCGATATCTAATAGAGGACTCTTTAAATTATTGCTTCGATAAAATATTTTGAATTCAACTTTCACTGCAATAATTTTCCCGCTCTCTTTGTGTACCCACTACTGGTAATTTGTTTCATTTCTTCAATTTTTTAAAATTACATTTGCTTCCAGTATTCTCAAATACTTATACGCCTGTCCTTTCTCAACCGCTCTCATTGTTTGTCATTTGGTATTTTAATTCCCTGGCCTCTTTCAAATCTTCCTCGTTTCATATTCTATACAATGCCCTTTTCTATCCCAAATTCCGTTGCTACATCATTTGAGGAAATGCGGATAGTATGTACAAGACATTCAAGCTGTTTCTCATTTTTCTCAAAAACTTTTATATTATCCATGAAAAGGAGATGATTTATCTGACCATTTTCCTTTCCCAAATCGTAAAATATTTTAATTTTACGTAGCATCATAGTGAGCGTTGTCATGGCCAATACCAATAGTAATGGAGATAAGCTATCCCCTTGGAATATTCTGTGTCTGATGTTCACCTTTCCAAGTATTTATTTTCCTTTGATCACTTCAGTATTCCAATCTTTCATACTTTCATTACGCATTTTCTCCAAGATTTTTGTAATTCCAAACATGCTTATTATTTTACTTATCCAATTGTGTCGCACCATGTCATATTCTTTTTTTGTAATCTAGCCCTTATACATTCAGTCCTCTAAAGCTGCGTCTACAATTTCTAATTATCATTTTATCAACTAATAAGTGATCTTTTGTAGCCCTACTTTGTTTCCTGCAACCTTTCTGTTCTTCTGAAAGTAGATTGTTACTTTCCAGATAGTTGTATAAGTCTACCGCCAAGACACCAGTTATAAGCTTCCACATATGTGGTAAACAGGTTATAGGTCGAAAATTTGATGCCAAGTTAGTTCCCTTTCAAAGGATCCTTGAGGCATAGAAGCATTCGTCTACTTGTCATCCAGGCAGAGACGTGACATTGCTTGCAGGTAGTCATCCAGTTGCGCAGCGATCCTTTTATGTAACTGCGTACAGTCCTTCAACCAATAGCCTTCTACTCCATCAGGGCCTGGTCCTTTCCAATTTGTTATTTCTTTTAACTTCTTTCTCACTGTATATAGATTGATTCTGACGTTCTTTTGTGTTGGTACAGTTGCACGTTGTCTTTCCACTTTTGTTAACCACTCCGAGCTTTTTTTTTTCTCGCAGCTCTGTTCGACAGGTCTTTACTTTCTTCCGCATATGCAATTAGTTCCTGGTGTTGACTCCCTCTATTTCCTCAACAACAGTCTATTCTGTTCGAAACCTTTGCATCTAGCATCATATCTTTTCAATTTGGCCTTTAATACTGTCAACTTTTGTGTCAATTCTTCATGTACTATCTGTTTTCCCTTTTCTTCTAACTTGTACTGTCCATTCAATTTTCTGATTACCACCTTATTCTTGAGCTCTTTTCTTGTTATCCTATTCAACTGTTCCAATTCTTTCAGTGTCTTCTCCAGCTTCATTCGTATTCTCTTCCTCCAGTTTGGTTCTTTCTTTCTATTACCTATGGTATCTTCAGTTTTTCGCTTGTAGTCTACTATGTTAGCTACGACATTAGCAGCAGCTATGACTAACTTGTTTGTTTCTCTGACGTTTTCTGTTTTAATCAAGCTTAAAACGTCATTTACTTTGCTTGTCACTCTCCTCACTTTTTCTCTGTCCGTATAAGTTACATTTAGTGCTACTTCATTAGTACCATCAGCCATTTTACCTCGCAACATTTCTAATTTTTTATCTTCATCATTCAAGACTTGTGCAGTACTTACTTTCACTTGTCCAACTAGATCGTCTTCACTAGTTACTTTATCAGTATCCTCTGGTACTCTACGATTTCTCTTTTCTTTTTTTTTTTCACGTTTTCATCTCCTACCCCTTTATTATCGCATTTTTGCTACTGCTGTTTCACTCCCCTTCTGCTCTCATCATCATCATCATCATCACCACCACCACCACCACCACCACCATTTCCTTTGCTGGGATCCTTTTGACAAAGAATTGCTTTACCTGTGGCCAGCCACTTTAGGATTTGTACACCGTTGTTGATCATTTTATCCATTTACGTTTTTATTCTTCTGTGTAGTGCTGGGAAATTTTTCAGTCAATATCCTTGTGTCCCATCCAGTCCGGCGCATTTCCAGTTTGGGATCTTTGTTGTCTGTTCGGTTACTATTTCAGTCGTTATTCTAATATTGCTTTGTTTCACTTCATATTGTTCCGACCTTAATTCCTTCAACCATTTATGCATCCTTCCATTATCCCAGATATTACTTCAAATCCTTTTACTTTCTTCAGCGTCTGATCTCTCACTGCTGTTAACCTTTCAATTCAGCTGTTGATAAAAACCTTTTTCTGGTCTTGTTGGGACAATCTGTTGATTTTATATTGTTCAAATCTTTGGTCATATCTATTGATTTTTGTCGCTTTATCCTGTAATTTTGTTTCAGCTCTCCAAGAACTACATTTAGCCCCGTTTCTTTATCCTATATCTTCGTACTAGTTGCTGATATTTCTCCTCCCTCATAGTTTCACTTTTTTCTTTCTTTCCAAGATGCTGATAAGCTTTCGTAATTATCATGATCATAATCATAATCATGATAATCAACATCATCATTAAAATTTATCTCCTCCAAAAATATGGCTACAAGGCGTAAAATATCATTTAATCCGTTTTACTTCCTAAAATGCAGAATACAATGGATAATGCCATCCTAAATACATTCTTACCAAGTGCACAACAGACAGAACTAGCGCAGCTGTCCATGGCTGGAAAGCAATACAAGATATCATAGGTATCAATGCATATATCAACCACGAATTTGAAAAAAATCAGAATCAATAATTAAAATGTCAAAAGTGTACAAAATGCTTACATGTAGGAACCAACAAATGAGTTACTAAATACTCATTCGGCTGCTTAGAGATAGTAATATATTTCCCTCTCTCTACAGCCTGCAGTGGTATAAACTATATAACTTATCAGATTACATACGTGAATCTACAACAGCAAAACATTTTAAGCTTATAGTGAAGTATGCAATTGCTGCAGCCGTGAACTCTGTCACAGCTTGTAGCAATGAACATCGTTACTACTTGCGAGCAAACGAGGGAATCCTTTTGATACTCACTCGATTAGCTAGAAATAGCAGCTAATTTATCTGTAAAGCACAACCTAACATCATCAAAGGACAATGAGATATTAGTTGTTTTAAAATAATAAAGCATAGTCAAGAAAAGAACTCCTTTTAATTGCATAGCTTACCTTTAATTGGTCGTCTGGATATATATCGAAATAAAGGAATGAAAATAAAGTCACCATTGGTGCGTTTAAATTGCAGAGAATATTGTACAAAGCCAATGAAAATTAGAATGTCAAAAATATACAAAATTTATACAAGTACGAACCAACTAAAGAGCAATTATATGGTCGTTCGGTCACGTAAAGATAACAATACAATTTACCTCTCACCTCATCCTACCCTTTTATAAAAAGACAGTAAGTCATTACATGTAATCTAATGATATTCCAACTCAATAGGTCTACATATGTGAGAAATTACTGTCTTAGTCACAGACACGAAGTTGCAGTGATAGGATAGATACTGGTAAATTTTCGGCTGGCGATCTGTATCTTCAAAGACTTAGCCATCTGCACTGTCTTATCAATCTCAGAACATATATAATTATCTATCAATATGTAATGAAAGTACATAAGTAAGTAAATAACTATTGATTTTCTAAGTTAAATGTTTTGCTAGATATATCTACACGGTGTTAATAACAATGCACATAACAACACCAAACTAATTACAACCACAAGACAATAGCTTAAAACAACATTATATTATTGTATAAGTGGTGGGTGTGAAATAACAACATTATCGAATACTTCGAGGAAGTAAATATAAATTGGTTTATAGAATGGCTGAAACTTTGCAAATTCAATCTCACATAATTACCATTTCCTCGATAAGTATACTAATTAATAGCTACTTATTTTGAAATTAATTGAGGAAGTGTTCAACTTTTGAATAACTCGATTTTCTACATTCGAATTCATATTATTACCGGCAAACTTGTTGGCGAAATGGGGAGTGGAGAATGTGAAATTTGTCAATAACTTTATCGATATGCCAAGCGGTCATTTTAAACTTTTATCGTATATAATATCAATGAAATAAATACCTGTCATAAAAAGAGGATGTCGTCTACTTTGGTAAATGATTCTCTGTTATTAAATGTGTATATTTGTATCTGAGAAGGAAACTGTATGATACTTTGGTATTGAAAATATTATTTAATAGCATATCACCTTGGTATGTAGACAGAAATATAAGTACTAACATAGCCAATAATGAAAGAGCTATTTTAACACCACGCTACATTATAAAGAAATACATTATCAGAACCAACATTTCGTAGCTACTAAAATTACTCAAGTAATACTCTAATAGATGCTTGTATTTAAATATATATTAGAATAAAAACTAGCATTTCGGTTTAAAAATATAATAGTGTTTGTGACTTCAAACTCTTTTCAATGCACTTTGAAATTTAGAAATATGACATTGCAATAAATTGAAAAATATGTGAAGACTATGCTCCATAGACATTTGGTCTCTCACTTGTATGCATTCAGACATCATTCATTCAATTTTAGAATTTGAAACATATGTACGTAGATCAAATTAATAACGATATCTTGGAGTCATGTGAAAAATGCATCACTTTTACGCATTCAGCAGTTACATCATCGAAAAAATGAAACATTCATTCCAGTTTAACATGAGAAACGATGTATTCAGATCCAACAAATCTCGGAAAGCATTTTCCTTCGTGGATCGATGAAATAAATCACTAAAACGTTGTTAAGGCGTCAGGGTATATATATATGTACCCCATGTCTGCAATAAAGGTTTTGTATAAAATAACTGAATTGTCACGACTGGATAGTCGTGTTAGTCACGGCTGCTCTGAGAATACAAACACTAAATTTGTATCGAACCAAAAAAAACTTTTGCATAGTCACTCTAACTGAAAGAAGTAACAATTGAATTTCTCTCAGATCATTTACTGATATCATATCGTCTAACATCTAAATAGAATGCGTTAAAAATGTCTATATATACAAAAAAGACGAGAATATATACGTCTGTGTATGTCTCTGCATCTCTGTTTATATAAGCATACAGATAAGTACTTTATGAGTAAAGAAGTGTTGATTATTACAATACCAGTCAAATAAGTGAGGTTTACAGAGTTATTTAACACAGGATTCGCTTTGTCACTTATTCGAAACAGCATTATATATTTATTTAAATAGGAAAGCTTCCAGTTGAATCTGCAATTTATAAAAGTAATAATCTAAGTTTCAATAATGTCATGTACATCAATGTACGTTTAATATACTGATAGAGTTATTAGGCAGCAGCACTGTGTACTACGACGGTTGTAAACAATGGGACTATACAATATATACGTGGTCAGAGAAACACAGAAATAGTTGTAAGTACGTTTTGACTCGCATTAGGTTCTTCGTCAGTAACTTTTACTATCCACTTATAAAACAAGTAATATTAAGATTTGCAATAACCTAGATTGGCCGATTTGCATATTTAACAATTTTTGAGGCAGCTAGATCAATCATTAACTTAGTAATGAAATAGTGACCTTGTGCCAAAATTTGAAACCATTAAATTGCTATAGAATTGAAAATGTTTAATATTCTCTTTATAACGTGTACAGCTATATTCTACAGCAGATATGGTTTCTAGTAATCTGTATCAATGTAACGAAACACTGTTAAGACATAAATAATCCAAATTTTATATACATAAAAGAATATGACGATTGAGTAAACTACTGTATATAAGCTAAATATAAACTAATATCACAGTGAGGAAACAGAGAAAATCAACGAGACACACAGATCGAGTGAAGGCAAGAGAAAATTAAAAATACATAAAAAGATTGAGAAAAATGTTGAAAGCAAATAAATATATAACAGATGTGGAGAACAGACTGAGATAGAAACATGGAAAATATGTTTAGCTGTGTAATATTTTACTGCATTTTTTGTGTGTAAATAGTAAACGACTTGGGTTATATTGTTAAGAGAGTATATTTATATACAAGGGAAAGGGAAGTGAATTATATGGCAATACTAGACAACCCGTGACCCATTGGGTTAATTCTGCAGAGTAAAGAGTGGCTATAAGAGGAGTCAAGGTGAGTAGATATGGAGGCAATTATGCAGATAAACAAATTAAAAAACACAGCTTGAGTTTGATATACAAAATATGTATATATATATGTATATATATACATACAAAACGAAGAAAAGCAAAGAGTGAAGACTTCCAGATGATGAATATTTAAGTATAATATGTAAAGATATTTATAGTAATAGATCAAACTTAGAGAGAAAGAAAACGACAGTGAAAATGAAATGGGAAGAGATAAGGTATTATTAGTTCAACAGCTGTTTCTGGGAGCTCGGAGATGCATCGTAATGTTGGTAGGAGTAGTTCACCACAGTATGCAGGCCGTAATGGAAGCAAATAAACATTGGGTAAATCGAGTTTCTATCATCAGGGTAGAGAATGATCTTACATACATATACATAATTTAATAAACACTATATATTTTTATATTGCCTTTATTAGATAATATTTATCTCACACTAGATGGAGTACTGTTTTTGTTAACGTTATCACGGGACACTACACTGTGTATGTATGTTTGTTTTGTCTGTGTGTGTGTGTGTGTGTGTGTGTGTGTGTGTGTGTGTGTGTGAATGTATAGGCGCAGGTGTGGCTGTGCAGTAAGAAGATTGCTCCGGTAACACATGGCTACGGGTTCAGTCTCGGAGAAGCGTTTTCTACTATAGCCTCGGGCCGACCACAAGCTTCTGAGTGGATTTGTATACCCTATACTTGTGTATTCGGACTGCGATGAATTTCATTTAGTTTTACTTTTATATGGCCCCTGTTGATTCGAAATCATCGTTGGGTGTGTTGTTAGAGTGGGAAGATAATTAGGTTTTTATGGTTCAATTTTTATGGGAATTTTCATTGATTAAATTTGGGGTTATGTCATTGTTCAGAAATCATACATGCATATCAAACTTTGTCATCAAGTCTGTAGGTATTTTTCGATTGTTAGATAGGTACAAGGTGTGACAGTATTTTTGTTGTTTTTTGTATTATTGTATTTAGTGCTGTTCCTTTTACAATGAAAACATGATTTTTAACTCAACAGACACTATATAAATGCATCGCAGTCCGATAATGTCTTAGTTGGCCGTAACTTCGAAATCATTGTCAACAACATTTTTGTTTAAGTATAACGTATATATATAGTCAATTCAAATAAACGAACTGCAAAATTAACAATAACAGACAACAAAAAGACATGCACAACATATATATATATATCATAGATCCTTTCGTCGTTAGACGTCGTATGAAGGTTTAGCAATTGCTTGCTGAACAACCACACAGATGATTTGTTTAGGGTAATCAAATATTTGTGCACACATAAGCTCACTTCCTCCATCAAATCGACATTACCTATACAGGTGCACCATGTGCCATGTCAGATGACGAAATGATCACAAAGTAACGTGAAATGAAGTACTTTGCTCGAGAACACGACGCAACGCTCGGTCTGGGAATCGAACCCATGATCTTACAATCGTGAGTGCAACACCTTAATTACTTAGCCATGCGTCTTCACTCACACACACACGCACACATACACACACACATACGTACACACATGTATTATGAACCTAGTAATAATTTCGTGTGTATTGATGAAATATGTAAATACTTAATAAGATAGGAAATTCTGTTTGTATTTTATTCGATGTCTTGTAGTCAGGAACAAATTCGACCTTGGTAAGATAAAATCAAAACAACTTCTGTATATGACGAATATATTGATATAATCATTTCAATGATAATTATTTAATGAAATGACTCTGTTTGCGTATATTTAATTCCATTTTCTTTCTATTGAAGAATCATCTGCGTAAATCTTGTCTCCAGACAGCATTAAATCCTTTACAAATTTTTTGTTATCGAAATTTTACATGAATCCTATTTAAATGATGCAATTGAAATATATAATTCCATGCAATAAAACAAAAAAAGCAGCATATCTTTTACTAATTCACTTAGAATATATATGTTGCATATGCATAATCTTTTAGCTAAGATTTACGACTTATCTAAATGCCTGTCGAATTCAACTTCAAAAGCCATAGATATTTTTTCCTCACTTAGAGAGAAAAAAGAAGGAAGGAAAAGAAAAATGTCGCAGCTATAAAAGTGTATATCGAAAATCCAATTATGTACCTGTGCTTTATAATTCTCATGTTGCAGACGATTCAGTTTTAGGTATACTTTACGGGGATACACAGCAAAGGCGGATTAGCAAAACTAGATATGACTTTCTATTGGGGTCTCCAGAACGTTTACCTGAATTTCGTTATATAATACATATAATACATGAATCATTATTAGAATAAGGAATTCCCTTAATTGGAAGATATGTGTGCTAAACTCTTTCTGCTCTTCCACTCAAGCAACATTTTTGTACTGAAGCAACAATGAAGCAAAAGCGAAAAGCAATAAAGCAAAATACTTGTTACGTTTTCATGAAGCGAACCAAGCACGCATGTGGTAAACTTTAGCTTAAATTTCAATTTGTCAAACTACTTCAAAATCTCAATCTGGATCAGAATTTACACTTTCTCTCTATTTTTTTAAGAGGAGTAAGGGCCGAGACCGGACATGGTTTCTACTGATGATGTCTTTAGCCACTGGATCCCATAAGGGAGCTGTTGAGGTAGCGATCCACGAAACGTGATTGGAATTCCCCTACATGGAAATCAAATACTTGGTATCTAAACCGTTTTGTAACATTTAAACACTGTCTGGATACACTTGTCTACTATGCTTGTATCTGGTCTCAAAGAGTCCTGCGAAAGGTCGTGATTTTTGCCCCTTTCTACAGACACAGCTAATAAGATATATACACTTATATGTATACAAAGAAACACATTGACTTATTTAATTCTAAACCGAATGCAGAAGTGCCAGCTACCAATTGATGCCTCAAATAAAATCACACAATCAGTGAAAAAAACAAATTATAATATGAATCAGGTAAATTGCATAATGCAGTGATCAAGAATTCAGACATGTCTACGTCAAGTGAACAAAACGTGCATCCTTCAGGTTTTTATTTTTATTTCGTCAGGAGCAAACCATCTCAAACTTTCAACTATTGTGTTTTATTACAAACCTCAATACAAATTTTAGAGCGAATTACATCCATTATATATTTCAGTGATAGTAATACAACTAATATAGTAATACTTGCATTTGTAATTTGTCTAGTAAAGCTTATTATCCCTTTGGTAACTATGAGAATAAAATAAGTTTGGTTGACAAAAGATTTCGTCTATCAATTGAGATATAAATATCTACAGTTAGGCAATTACGATGAATTTTCTGCAGGGATATAAAGCATGAATGTTAGATTTGTCTGTGAATATTAGTGAGAATTCCTAAAAAGGGTTTAACCGTAACAATAGTAAATCTAGTATAAATTACTGAGAAATTTATGCAAAATATAATTTGCGTGAATAATATCATCATAATTAAGTTTGCATGTCTTGAAGGGCCACGCTTAGCCAAACAAAGCAAAAATGAATGACTTAATGGCAGTGCTATAATATTTTCCAGAAAATTTAATATTTGCAATTAGATACTTATATCAAAAAGGAACGTTTCCTCACAATTTATTCCTAACGTATTCACAAATACACAAGAATAACAAGAAGCTCATATGAAAATAAATACTTTCTTATAATTGCACAGTGTTACACGTTTATAATCGATGAGATTAGCTTCCATTGTTTTAATGCTCTTGGGAATATGAAAATGAAAGTCAAGTCGAGCTGGATATGAACTTCAATGTAAAAATACATGACAAATACTGTAAATTATTTTGCCTGAAAGCTCACCTGTTACCGTCTTCCACCGTTAGAATAGATAATGATTTGTACCATACGGATACAGATATTGACAGAGGGACTCAGTACATAACACGGGTACCAATAATTGTGAGGACATTATTCAAAAGATATCTTCAATATGAAAGTTGACGTCAACTATGGTAGAACTTTATCGGCGCCCAGAGAACTAAATATTGCCAAGCATTATATTCAGCGCTCCATTTGTCCAGATAGTTCAGCAATCCATGAGATTTTATAAACGGAGTTCTAGCGACTGCAAATTACAACGGAGTTTTTCTGTAGGAAGGTGAAGTCATATACAATGTTATGAACTTAATGTAAAAGCAATCGAAAATTACATTTTAGTTCATGTCATATGCAGAGCTTCAGTGATTAATTAGTTTAGGTTGGTAGTGAAAGCGTTTTCCTGATTTCTCTTGACAAAGAAACATTTTTGATTTTCTAAATAATAAACATATGCTGAAAGTAAGAAACGCAACTTGCCGCATATTTCTATGCTTAAAACAAAAGACAACATTTTACAACCATAGAGGAAAACATTTCACTACGATTACGAGATGGACAGGCAGAGCTAGGAACTTTGAATCTCAGTCTAGCATAAAGTCATATATTAAATAACATTTTTAAATGTTCAAAGGCAAAATGATTGTTATATCTCTGTTTCTATAACCATAAAAATAATTTGAATGAAAAGAAAGTAATTAAAGTCTCAAAATAAAACTACAATCCAAATTTGAATCCAAAGATAAATATCCGTTTATTTATAGAATAAGATCCAAGTTCAAATTTCAATTTGAAATTACATCCAAGGAAAGAGAAACAAAGGATTTCAATAATGAAAGAAAGGAAAAGAGTAATGATAATAAATGTGAGTGTAAATTATATATATATGTATGTATATACACATATATACATATTTACATATATACACTCATGTATATAATGTACATACACACACACACATACACACATACACACATACACACACACGCACACACACACACACACACACACACACACACATATATATATATATATATATATATATATATATATATATATGTGTGTGTGTGTGTGTGTGTGTGTGTGTGTGTGTGTGTATATATGTATATATATATATATATGTGTGTGTGTATATGTATACAAACTTATTAAATTAAAAACGATAGGATAATGATGATTAAAGTTTTATCTATTATGAAACATTGATTAATTCTTGAACTGCGTTGAAACGAGATATATATATTTCATTACAATAACCGTCATACTGATAAGGAATTCACGATATTATTGGTTACCATGATTTTATGTGTTATTTCAGATTTTCTAAAAGCTGAAAAATTAATAATAAATATATATGCGTAAAATATTTATTCCATTTATAGCCAACTTTAAGAGGCAATAGCAGTAAATATTGATAATATATAATCGAAAGCTTCAATGAAAGAGATGGAGAAATCTCTTTCTCTTATAAGTTTAAGTTTGTATGTAGTATGTGTGTGTGTGTGATAAGAACTATTATATATTCATATATGTGTAAATATACGCATACACGCACAATAGGTATATACACACATATGCATACCCACTCTCTCTCTCTCATTCACACGTATATAATTACTATTATCATTACCATAGAAGTATCAATTTTCGCAAGTTACCAAATGTACTTGCACTACACTATATCTCTACCTATCTGCATATTGCATAATCTCCAGTGACGTACATCGCTCTTTCCGATTTTACATAGGCATTTAATCGTAATGCTTTATTATTTCAATACTACTATTGCAGCTTTCTTTCAGCAACTGGCAACAGAGTTTTGTTTGTAATTCAATCATATCATATGTTCAAAATGTGTACATTCTTTCCGCCAATGCAAATTGGCCAACTATTCTGTTATTCATATATCTTCGCATCTAACATCCACCCTCACTCCCTTAAATGTAAATATCACGATATGAACAATTCAAACTGAATTAGCACTTCTGCAACTGTTGCAGCTCTATTATATTTATAACCAGTTATAAGGTGCTATAAAACACTAACGTTTTTTTCTTCTCTGAAGCATTTCACTTCTTAAATTCCTGCACTTGATTCATTCCCTCAGTTTCTGTTATTTTCGGCGTCAATGTAATTATTTACACACTGCATCTAACGAATTTAGCTTTAGGATTCATAAAAAAGACACTCGTTATCACTTTGTGTTTTATGTTGTAAGATTTCTGACGAAGAAATTAAGAAATATAATCTACTCTCTGTTAAGTGTTTGTTCTCATTTTAGGAAAATGCTTTTCAGCGATTTTCAGAAGTGTGTTTCTTTGGTAATTTTATGAATGTATTTTCACTTGTGTACTTTGCCTATAGAGTAGCAGATAAGGGGTAGATTAATCTAAATTGTGCTTCTTTTACTATTTTCTTGTATTCTCTCTTGTAACTTGTGACCAGCAATCAAATTTTCAGGTTAAATTACGAAAGAGTATATCTTGTCACTCTATGATCATTCAGGATTTCTTTGCTAAAATAGCAGAAAAAAAAAAGGAAAGAGAAAAAATAACTTAAACTGCACACTCATCTTACAAAACTCACCTTACACTCACCTTACAAAATTTTAGAGAGATTAGTTACTGCACTTTTTCGGTTGGTAGTTGCTTCTCTTATGAAACATTGATTCATCCTTAATTGCTTTGCCAATGCGTATGGTTCAATAAAATACTTGGTCACCATTCTGGATTTCATTCTTGCTGGATTTTTGTGGCGTCAGGATGAATTTTATTCCCTTATTTCTTGAAATGGATCTCTCTCTGGCGTAATACCGCAACCACAAGCGTGTAACAACTCACAAACATCATATTAAGTATATTAAACCGATAATCTTCACATTAATGAGCTGCATCTAAGACAAAATTGGAACTTTGTTTTACATGCACGGCACTCTTGCACATCAGAAGTAGATTTTTTTTATTGTTTGTGTATACTTCTTGCTGACGATATGAAATCGTGTCGGACGCGAAGTGTTTGTATGTAATTGAAATAAAAAATTGTGAAATATTGATATCCGTCGTTTTCGTTCACTCCCGGGCAGTTACTTTTCCTATAACTTTAAAGTGTACTATGTTTTATAACCGAAAGCATCTTTAAATGGATTTCTACCAGACATGATATCGCAGCTACAAGCGTTTAAAAATACATTTACGTCAGGTATGTGATATCGATGATATGTATATACATGTGTGTGTATGTGAAACAAAATTTCGAATGTGTTAAAATGATTATGCAAGAAATTCAGTGAAGTTAACTATTTAATTAGAAACAGGTAACCGTTCTTTCTGAAACTCTGAGCATGTTAACAGACAGGCGTTCTGATTTTTTGTTGTGGGTTATCTCTATTATATTATCAGTATTATGAACAGAAAAACAATTTGGATCAATGACATATAGAGGAATTAAAAGAAAGAAAAATTACATTAAGTACAACAAGACGTTTGAGAAGAATAGAGGCAAACGAATGATTTGTTGAAATACGTCTCGCAAATCTGATGAGTAAAGATAATATAAAAAAAGTATGCGACTTTAGAAGATGGGAATAATGTCAAGTGTTGAACAAGAAAACGAAATAGCATGGAAGGGATGATGAGAAAAACAAAATACTATGTTACAAGTAATACCCAAATAGTGTTAGAAAACAAAGATACGACTTGATAATAAGTAAAAGGGTAGCTTGGAGCAGTAATTGATGAGATTGGATGAAAAGAAAGTATGAATAACATTATATATGTATATTCATTATTGTATTGATTCCTATTGTTTTTAATAATAATTTCTTAGAAAGACGGTAGAGTGTTAAGAAACGATTTACAGCAAAACAAAAAGAAAAAAAATTAAAGAGTGAAGTAAAATTAAACATTGTGATGTATAATGAATAGACAGTGAACGAATATAGATCGTTAAAAGGTTTAAATATGTTGATATATAATGTTAAACGGTTGCTTGGGAATTATTTATGGAGCTTCTTTGCTGTAATGTATTGGTGTAATTTTCCCTAAGAAGCAACAATGAAGCATTGGCGGAATCAATCGAGCAAAAATGAACGATCTTTATCAATTAGATTTCCAATGTTTGAAATTCTGAGATATTCGAAGCCAGGAATACTGGCTGGCTGGAATTTCCTTCACAACAAATTGTCAGCGATATATTTATATTAGCAACTCTTCACTGCTTGAATGCAAAAGATGTATTCATTTTATATATCACACAAAAGTAGGGGAAAAGAAAAGATAGCGAACATCAAAGGCTTCAAACTAATTGAATTTAAATCGAACAATAATCTTCAGTTAAAAATATATATAAAATTCTAGGATAACAAAAACAACAACAACAAAAAAGATGTATTTTCTATATACTTATTTGAATGCGATGTTATTGGTATCATCTGCATACATGTATGTGTCCGTATATATGTGTGTGTGTTATGAGTGTACATGTTTGTACACATCTTTGTTTAACAAGTGTATATTTATGGGAGATTAAATGCACATTCACGCACAAACACAGGAATACCCGCAAGCATGCACACGTACACATACACAAGCAAAAGTACAGTGCATGTGTCTGCTCCAGCATATCGAGCATACAGACACAAAGGTGCCTGTATGCATACGTATGCATGTATATATGTCCTAGTATGACTTTAATCTACATCCGCTTGTGGGGCCTTGATACGGAAGCGCCAGGATTTTGAGGAGTTCGGAACCACCTTTTTATCACTGTTGTTCACAAGTATACTCTGACAGAAAGTGGTAGTGCCTGTTTGGTTCCCAGCTATGGATTAATGAGCATGTAAATCACTGGGAGTTAAGGAATCTAATTCTTGTAAGGGCATTTTTCTAGATGGTAAACTCGAATAGAAAACCCGAAGTGCAGTTAGCTTCTGGCCGTTTCATCCTCTTTGTGCCGTTGATTTTGTAGCTGACATATAGTTGATTGTGCTGAAAAGTCGACTCAGTGCTGTACAACTTAAAACCTGAAGCATAGGAACTTTTTGGATTCTTGGCACTTTGCACGGGCGGACATAGGGTATCTTGGAAATGTTCTTACTCTCTCACGAGTTGACTTCATGTATGTATGCAAAATAGGAGAGATATGTTTCTGTGCATAGTATA
>NC_068984.1:30017934-30020295 GCF_001194135.2 Octopus bimaculoides
TGTGTGTGTGTGTGTGTGTGTGTGTGTTTGCCTGTGCGCGCGTGTGTGCATGCGTGTACGTATGTGTGTGTGGAAATATGTACCATTGAAATACTTGCGGACGAATGAAAGCAATAGTAGTATCATAATCAAATTTAAGTATATAATTTAACATTTCAAATTTGACTTTTGCTTCGGAGATAGCCAATATAAATATCATTCTAGGACGGGAAGGAACAGAACCGCTGATGGCAATGGAACCACGACTCTATTGTTTTCTGGAAGATAGCTTCACCAATATATGACAGTGTGCATAGTATTTCGGCTTGGGAATTCGTGTAGATCATTTTTGCTACTTTAACTGGATTGAAGAATTCTTTCAGCTAAAAAATACGCAAACGTACTTAAAAATGGGTAGGCAATATATCTGAATAAGTAGGGCTTTGTTTGCAATCAAAGAGAGAAAACATCAGATCCTAGGAACACCTAATAGAGATCACTAGGAGTTAATTTGAAGATGACAGTGAAGCCCCATTAGGCCAAGCTTCTTCTGCTATAGCATGAGCTGCTACACCTCCATGTTGCTGAGGTGTCTGCCACATTGTGTGTCTCTTTCTTTGTTGTTGAGGGTATTTATTGTTCCTGGTAGTGTATTGCATCAGTTTGTTTTGTCATTGGGCTTCGTTTGCAATCTTCTGTTGCATTAGTGTTTCTATTGTGTGTTGTGTGCGTAATGCAAGTTGTGACATTTTGGGGGTTATCAGCCTGTTGGTGGTTGTTTATTTTATTCGATATTTGCTATATAGAGTGTGTCTTGTGTTTGGAGATTGCTTTGTTTGGAGTCACAAATTGAATTACTAGAGTCTTGTGTAGGATGTGGGCTGTTCCTATCAGGGCTATATTTTAGATAGTGTGTAGCGTTGAGGGCTCAGGTATAACATTACGATTTTGTTCATATGTTGTTTTATTTATCATGCCCAGTGCTCCAGCTATTACTTCTATTGTTTACACCTGCATGCCCCTCATCTTGAACACTTCGGGGTCCTTGTGCTTTGACAATGTCTCTACTTCTTTTTAGGCATTTTTTTGTCAGAAGGGACTGCAATGTCTATCAGTATGTGGGGTTTTTTCTTCCAATCCTTGAATAATATGTCTAGGTAATTAGTTTTTTTTTTTTTAACAGGCTTATCCCAGATGATTGTAGCCTGGTTATTGTAGCCTGGTTTTTGTCATTTACCTTGCTTGGCTCCTGGTTATACCATTTCTTGTCAATTTTTGTGTTATAGTGTTGTCATCCATAGTCTTACAAATCTCTTCATCTCCCTTGATAGTTCTTGACAGTTTTCAATTATCTGAATTGTATAGGTATCCGCTGTATTATAACATGGGATTGCAAAGTCTATATTCTTACTCTGTATACAATCATTACAGTAATAACATCACCATCATCATCATCACCACCATCATCATCATCATCATCATCATCATCATCATGGAGTGAGAGAGTAATACATGCCATCGAAGTGATACTGGTGTACAAATATACATATATACCAATCATGACTACCCGTCAGATAAGGGTAGTCGAAGCACATGCATCACAAACATATATGCGCATCATGGTGACCTCATATCAAAATAAACAGTGCATGACTTTGCATGGGAGGCCATGTTAGAAATTTCTTCAGGTCGAGTAGCTCACCCAGCTAAAAAGGGTCGTTGAAGGAAGATGAACAAACCATCCATGTTTTCAGTAGTGAATTACTTAAATCCCAAAGAATTTCTCTCAACACATAGTTATGATGCT
Source organism: Octopus bimaculoides (assembly GCF_001194135.2). Taxonomy (NCBI): domain Eukaryota; kingdom Metazoa; phylum Mollusca; class Cephalopoda; order Octopoda; family Octopodidae; genus Octopus; species Octopus bimaculoides. The sequence goes on from NC_068984.1 coordinate 30,019,721, forward strand.
CCCCCTTTTACTCCTGCTCGTGAGCAGCAATGTACGTATCGTTAGTCACTAAGGGACATGCTCAATCGGTTAAGGTCATGCAGCAACTGATAGGGAAATCTGTGGTATAGCACAGAATATTTGATATAGCCCATCTTTTATACCAGTACTAACTATGTATATGGTAATACTTTTCAATCTGTAAAAATCAAAAGCCATGCGAGGCAGTGTCCATTACTGCATCAAGGCTATTATTATTATTATTATTTTATGTTTGACTTTTGTTTTGCATTTGTACAAGTTGGATCCAAGTCTCACCCAGAGACCTCAAGAGACAACAAGTTAGAAGTTCATGTAGGTGTTATACCTAGGGTACCATATATTTGGATTTGTACAGTTTTGTTCAAGTGAATGTTTAAGAAACCATAAGAAAATTATGTGTTTGCTTTAAAATTTGAGATCACATAGACAGTATTTTACGTAGGATATGGGCAGTTCCCATGAGCACTATCTTTTGAACTTCAACCATTTTGGGGTTTCCTGGTATCTGTCATTCCCAGGGCACCTATGACAATAGGTATTGTTTTCGTCTTCAG
>NC_068984.1:30020984-30023979 GCF_001194135.2 Octopus bimaculoides
GTTGTTGGCATATACGACATAATGGGGAGCTGCCGTTCTTTAATATGTTGGCCTGGTAGTTCTTTGTAGGTAGGCATTGATCTTGGGCTGCTATGATAAACCCCTCTGTTTCTGATTTCAAGCCAGAGGCCATTAACCATTGATGGGTAAGGGCTTTGTCAATATCTGCATTATTCGCTATTATTATTATTATTATTATTATTATTATTATTATTATTATTATTATTATTATTATTATTACTATCATCATTATTATTATTATTATTATTATTATTATTATTATTATTATAGTCATCGCACAGTATACAATATCGTGAGGTTGTTGATTGAAGATATTGTATCTATTGTTTATCAAGTCACAACAAGGAACTCAGACAGACAGTACATTATGCAATATGCGTGCAGTTCCAAGTAATGCCGACTTTTGTAGTACATCTAGATTGTAGGGTATCTCTAAGGTTTTCAGATGTCTTTCAGATTGGGTGGTATTGAACTCAATGTTCTGATGACATTAGGGTTAACCTTTATGTTCGACTCTCGTAGCTGCCGCATCTTAGCGATCTCAATTTTTAGGTCTCCATATTTATCAACTTTTTCTGTTTCTTTCATATGTTGATCTCCTGCCACTGCTACGTCGATTATTTAGCACTCTTGTTTGTCCCTCCTAAAGGTTACTGTATCTGGCCTCCGGTGCTCTAGCACTTAATAATATGAGAAATATGTTTGCAGGTTATTAACATCACGCCCTGGACGAATGAAGAAGATGACAGGAGAATATCATCAAATTTATACAAAACTGTTTGATTAAATATTCGTCTTTCTCTTTTTCTTTCCTTTTTTCTGTCGTCTTCTTTTTCTATTTTTTCTGTCTTTTTCTTTTCACCTGTTATAAAATTGTAACTTAAAAACTGATGATGTCATTCCATCAACGTGTGGACCCTGGTTGCACTCGTTCATACTTTACGTTTAGTTTTCTGTAATTTTGAATTTTTATCACTTCTCATTTTTAACTTACAATCGAATCGCGCTCTTCAACTTTATTATCATTATTATTATTATTATTATTATTATTATTATTATTATTATTATTATTATTATTATTATTATTATTATTATTATTATTATTATTATTATTATTATTATTTTATCATAGATTCCACATTCGAGTTACTTCTATTTCCAAGACTTTGTATTTTTAAAGTTCATCCATTTTTTTTAGGGAAACGTTGTCATCTGCTGGTATTAATACATCAATTAGAAAGCATTTTTTTTTCTTCATGATCTTTGACATATAATGAAATGAAGTATAAGTAACTGCAGAATATGTGGAGATGGACAAGAAACAATGAATCATATTATCTCTGGCTGCCCAGTTCTGGCTAAGAAGGAATGTATTCACAGATACGACAGAGTTGGGACCTATATACACTGGAAGCTATGCCAACACTATGGGAATAACAAGAGAAAAAGATAGTATAAGCACACTCCAGAAAAGGTGAAAGAAAATGAGAAAGCAACCATACTATGGGATATACCAATACACACAGATAGAGAAATTAAAGCCAATAGGCCAGATATAGTTGTCAGAGATCATGAAGAAAAATATATGCTTTCTAATTGATGTATCAATACCAGCAGATGACATTGTTTCTCTAAAAGAAATGGAGAAACTTTCAAAATACAAAGACCTGGAAATAGAGGTAACTCGAATGTGGGATCTAAAAACAGAAGCAATCCCAATCATAGTGGGCGCATTAGGTATGATAAAACATATTCAGACAAATATATAACAAGAACACCAGGACTTACAAATATATATGTAACACAGACAATTGCACTACTGGGCACTAACAATAAGGGCATCACAGCAAACCACAGCACATACCTAAGGCACACAGAGCTGCGCTCGGTAGTGAAGTGAAAGCACGTTATAGAACTAAAACTACTGAATAATAATAATAATAATAATAATAATAATAATAATAATAATAATAATAATAATAATAATAATAATGGTCGATTACTGAAATATGTAATGTTGACAGAAAAATACGAAAACAGTTGACAATGCATAGAATGCACCACCCTAAGGCAGACTTAGAACGTCTTTATCTACCAAGAAAAGAGGGAGGCCGTGAACTTCTACAGCTGGTATTAACAATGAAGGTAGCCACAATTGGCCTAGACACCTATCTGAAAAACACTGAGGACTGGATGCTAAAACTTGTCTCAAAACATGAAAGCAAGAAAGCATCTTACTCAGTAACAAAACAGGCAAAGGAATATCTAAGTGAATTCCAATTGCAACAAATTCAAGAATTAGACGAATTAGAAACACCTGCAGAAAAGGCTAAAATTACTGCCTTAGATATTATGACTGCAAAATGGCATGGAAAACCTCTCAATGGCAAATACCCAAAGAGAGCGAATAATGCAGATATTGACAAAGCCCTTACCCATCAATGGCTAATGGCCTCTGGCTTGAAATCAGAAACAGAGGGGTTTATCATAGCAGCCCAAGATCAATGCCTACCTACAAAGAACTACCAGGCCAACATATTAAAGAACGGCAGCTCCCCATTATGTCGTATATGCCAACAACAAAATGAGACCATCTATCATGTTGTCTCCATGTGCAGTCTGCTTGCGCCTACAGAGTATCTCAACAGGCATGATGGAGCTGCACGATATATCCACTGGGTAATATGCAGAAACCTGGACTTGCCCCATGATAAAAACTGGTGGGAACACAAACCACCCCCAGTACTTGAAAATGATCACATCGCACTTCACCATTCAAACTGACAGAAAGATAGATGCAAATAGGCCAGACATCATACTGAAAGACTTCAGACAAAAATCATGCCTCCTCATTGATGTGACATTCCCAATCGATATAAATGTATCTGTCAAGACCTACCAAAAACTGAGCAAATATAAAGATCTTGAAATAGAAATTAGCAAAATGTGGAATCTGAGGACGAAAACAATACCT
>NC_068984.1:30023989-30025196 GCF_001194135.2 Octopus bimaculoides
ATCTTGAAATAGAAATTAGCAAAATGTGGAATCTGAGGACGAAAACAATACCTATTGTCATAGGTGCCCTGGGAATGACAGATACCAGGAAACCCCAAAATGGCTGAAGTTGAATGGTGAAGTTCCAGAGGAGTGCAATGTGATCATATGTGTGTGTGTATGTTTGTATGTGTGTGTTTGTCCCCCCAACATCGCTTGACAACCGATGCTGGTGTGTTTATGTCCCCGTAACTTAGCGGTTCGGCAAAATAGATCGATAGAATGAGTACTAGGCTTCTAAAGAATAAGTCCTGGGGTCGATTTGCTCGACTAAAAGGCGGTGCTCCAGCATGGCCACAGTCAAAAGACCGAACCAAGTAAAAGAGTAAAAAGAGTAAAGAGTTATTCGATAAATGCAGACCAATAAACTGACTTCGGCAATGGATTAATATAATCAACTAAAATTACTGATGGCTTAGTCTAAACATGGCTTCACTCCTATGTCTGAACATAATAGAAAGTGTAGACTTCCTACAGATATGAAATAATATTCTCAATAGTTTCCGGACAGAGAGAATAAGGGACATTGAAAGCTGAAATTAATTTCTCTATTCATTCATCTATTTTAAGGCCATCATCATCATCATCATCATCATCATCATCATCATCATCATCATCATCGTCATCGTCATCATACATTTATGCTAATTTTGAGCCTGCAAGCTCATATGGTCACCGCTTACCCCGTTTCCATGGACTATAAGCAGTTCAGAGAACAAAATCCCTGACGGGGTGGATTTCTCGCAGAAATAACCATATAAACACTGTTGGTACATATATCAATCATCAGCATGCACCAATTAAAATCCATGTAATATACATATAATAAAATATGTGAACTACGTTGAGATATTACAGTTCTATATTTAAGAGATGAGGAATTATTTACATTATTTACATTATTTACATTTGACGGATATCGCAAGCCAACCTTCACTGGACGATACCTTAACTTCAATTCCCACCATCCATACAGTGTAAAGAGAGGAATTGCTCAGTACCTAAAACACCGAGCAAAGAATATAAGTAGCGATCGTGATACCCACCACGAGGAAATGATCAAGCTCAGTAACAATCTATTAAGAAACAACTACCCCAAGAACATACTATCTACTCCAATTATGAAGAAAAGAGAGGATGAAACCAATAAACTGTCTACAGTCTGTCT
>NC_068984.1:30026013-30027079 GCF_001194135.2 Octopus bimaculoides
GAGTGCAGATATGAATAGCATATGGGAACCGGTATTGAGGAAGGATAGAAAAATAATAGATTTATAAGCCTTAAAATTCACCCCATAATTGCCCACGGGCATATGGCGTAGTGGTTAAGAGCGCCGCCTACTAACGCCAAGGTTCTGAGTTCGATTCACGGCAGCGACCTGATTAATAATAATAGTAATATAATAATAATAATAATAATAGTAACATCGATAGGAATGAGAACCCAGGTTCGAAATTTCCCCAAGACACCCGACGAAGGCTGGAGGGTATATCAGCCGAACCGTTGTGTTAACAACAAACAAGATGAGGACGAATATCCGTCAAATGTAAATTACGTTGAGATATGTTGATTACAAATGTTTCTACATCTAAAACAATCTGTGATCTCTCTCTTCATCTCTTTAATATCACTCTCTTTGCTTTTCTTTTTCTTTTTTTCTTCTTTATTCCGCTTCCTTTGTTCGATTTGACCTTACAAATACATTCCCTGCTTTTAGCGCACTTTGAATAAACCCTCGATTCAATTGCACTGTGTACAAACTCTATACTTGGAATGACCAATTTTAAATACTATTGGATTTTACCCACAAGGTATTGGAATCTTATACCATTCTGCCTAAATAATGGATCTACAAATGCAACATCCCTGCATATCTCACATCTATTTTCATTCCTCCACTTCACTCTCTATTTCATTTCTTATCTAAATGAACTATTGCTTAACCATCTTCTGACACTGTCTCCGATGAAGGGATATATAAAATATCCCGGAAACAGTTGTAAGACCTTCTATTTCTAAGTGTTCTAAATTATTCACAGCCTTGGTTTTTTATCTCATTATGAAAAATATATATATATAAACACATGCTGATATATGACCTAAGTTGGACTCCTTATTCGCATAATCACTGAACCTGGAGCCTAACTATCGTCTGTCTATAGCACTTACTCAGCATTACCTGACACCTTTGGGTCTTATTGACACCATTACCTCTCATACCTCTCTCTTTCTATCTCTCTCTCTATGTATATATATATATATATATATATATATAT
>NC_068984.1:30027137-30034266 GCF_001194135.2 Octopus bimaculoides
ACACTCTTGATAGGAGACATGTTTATTAAGAAATTATTTATTTCTAATCATCTTACACATATTACACATTTCTTAAATATTTTAGTGCACCTTCAATATATATTACACAATATCCTTTGAACCAGTATCTAATTTCTGTTTGGACGCAAATATATCCGTGGGCCTAAGGGGGTACATGTACTTGGTTTGAAGCTGGATCTCAAATTAGTAGCCAGCAGTATGGAAGTCCGTTTTTGTTATTTTTGGTTGATCCAGCTCCTTGGTTTTGGCCTGGGGATAAATTTCTCCCTTTTCCTCACCAGCTTATATAGTTCGGAAAAGAGTATTTGACGCTGTCCTTTCTCTTTTGACAAATCAATCTGAAAAAAATAGATCCAACGTTCAAATTGAATACTCAACCCATATTGTTAGAAAGCCAGTCATAATACAAACGTCCCAACGTAAAAACTTATATTAACTCTACAATTCGTGTAACACTTACATCTCTGTCATTATTTGTCTTCCTATTTGCCTGCCTGCCTGCCGGTCTGCCTGCCTCTCTGTCTGCCTGTTTCTCTGTCTCTCTCCCTCTCTGTCTGTCTGTCTGTCTGTCTGTCTGTCTGTCTCTCTCTCTCTCTCTCTCTCTCTCTCTCTCTCTCTCTCTCTCGGCGTTTCTTTCACACTCATCTCTTATTTGTCGACCTATGATAATCATGTTCGTGTGTAAACGAGATCCTTTGAAATTTATAACCATAGACTATAAATTATTATAATTCCGATGCTATGTATTCCGAATATAATCTCGGTATGGGCTAACAAGAATACAGTGACTTAACAATTTGGTAATCATTTTACGTAAGATCGGCTTGTCACTGCTTTGGAAGGGGTTTAAGTCTCTGCTATGACAGTTACTCATCCACTAGAAATATAAATTTCTTCTAATTAGTCAAAATATCAATTGTAAGGAAGGTATAAGACGCATTCTGCTTAAGCAAACCATACGTATATACATATCATTTGCATTATAGATTCTAGATGTGTGAAAGCCTATGTTATCTCTAATACAATATGGACTCATGCGTAAGAGGACGAAAATTTATTATAGTATTGCCTATAAGATGACATTATTCTATTAGTAATATTCTCTAATCCTTTCAATAAAGATTTTCATCATGTATGTATGTATGTATGTATGTATTTATGTATGTATGTATGTATGCATGTGTGTATATATAGTGTTTCTTTTATTCCTTTACTTGTTTCAGTAATTTGACTGCGGTCATGCAGGAGCACCGCCTCGAAACGTTTTAGGCAAACAAATCGACACCAGGACTTATTTTTTAATCCTATTACTTATTCTACTGTTGACTTTTGCCGAACCGCTAAGTTACGCGGACGTAAACACACCAACACCAGCTGTCAAGCAGTGATGAGGGGATAAACACAGACACACAGACACACACATATACACACACAAACGCACAAACACACACATATTCGTTTTTGGAACATTGGCTCTCAATGCACATCACATGACGCTTTTGGGTTGTACACAAGACAGATGTATGCATTCGAGGCCGATTGGCAGTCTTCGACTTTTTCTACTCAGGAGAGTTGTTCAAGCCAATCTTTGCATGCTCATATTTACAGCATTATGTAATGTGTCTCTCGAGCCAATGAACCAAAGAAGAATTATTTCCTGTTCTCTTGAATATTGATAAAATTCTTCTGACGTCAACATTGCACACAGACAGACAAACACACACATTCAAACACGTTACATAAGAAAGCGAAAAATAATATTACAGCGTTCATGCTACGTTAATGAAAGTTATGCATGCTGCATTTTTCATAACATTTATCCGTTTTATACGAGTGACGTTGAATGAATTAGAGATGGCTATCTTGTTACATTCATACATAAAAATATCACCTTTGAAAACTATGCTATTAGCACAGGCTTTTCTATCCGGATATGCATATTTGATCATAGAAGCAGCAATATCGTTAATAATTGTGAAGACAATTTTACAATAGAACAATATTTCAACAAAAGTTTAAATATTACTTAACAGCTCTTGCCACGTTAATCATTCGAAATTTTAGAAATTTGATGACCGCGTTTTGCGGTGTCAAAGACGTAATTTTTTTAGGAAAATATACCTTGAAAATTACCATATATCTTTCACAACGCTACTTAATTTGTGACTGCTGTGGTTCTCGAAGCGTTAACAGTAACCATCCAATTGCAAGTATGTTATTCCATTACTTAGTAATTTCATCTATGTTATATACTATAAAATATTTGATTTAATTAATGTACATGTTACAAATACAATTAAAATTACTCAATAAATATTTAGTTTCTTTTTATAAAAGTCTGCTGCAGTTTCACTGTCTTTGCTGTTGTGCTGTTTCTGGAAGAATTTTAAAAACCGAATGAAGAGAAGTATAATCTTCGTAAAGTACCTGCAGAATAGCAATACTTAAAAAGAAACTTTAAAACGTGGATATCAGACCAAGGAAACTTGAAATATGCGGTAATCACGCAGATGATCATTTTCATGTGCAAAAGGTTGGCAGTAAACACATAAGTGAATAATCTCAGAACTGCTCGTTGGTGCTTTCGTTTCCGGAAACAAAATGACTTCAGTTTGCCCGGAGAATATGAAGAGAAGATTTACATAGATTTATTATTCATGCTAAAATACAGAGTTTTCCTAAACTCAGTTAGATTGAGAATATGGGTGGGGTGATATGACTTGTAATGTGTCATTTAATAACAGCATAAATGCAAATGGAAAGAAATCAGTAATACTTAACACCTGGGAACGAAAAGATTCAGTACTCGGCAGGTTTTGCTTCTTGTGTCAACAAGGACCAAGCGATTGCCAGTATCAATTTTCAAAAAAAAGAAAAAGAAAAAGAAAAAAAAAACATTATCGAAGATAGAACTGCCAAATAAAATTCATGTTATTGTAGAAACCAAGGGATGGGTGAATAGAGAAGGCGTCGAGGTATGGTTAGAAAAAATATGGTCCAAGCGTCCTAGTAGCTAATTATGAAAACAATCCCTTCTCGTATGGGATCGGTTTAGTGATCACCAATCTGAAAATAGCTAAATACCAGCAAGGAGTCTATCCTCCTTGACATGATGCCAACTGAGAGGATGAAACGTCCATTAAAATCAGAAATACATAAATAGGTACTGGAGACATAGTCTGATATTAAAACTGAAATTATAGTTTCAAAATTTCGGTAACTCGAATGCTATGAAACATACTGAAGACATTTTGTTGTTTGAGACATTGTTGTATGACAATGATGATAATGATTCCTCTCTTAATGATTTAGAACATTTAGAGCAATGGTGCGTTTTGAAAAACTGAAGAGAAATATAATACATGCGGTTACTTACTGGACGTTATCTAGGTTTTAAAGAATGTTTTTGTAATTTATCTTGTTTACTTACCAGGCGTTTAGATTTATTTTTATGAAATTAACTTTGACTTTTTTACTTTTACAATTACTTTTTTTTATAATAATATAGACGCTGGTATACATTTGCTTAACTTACACAAATGGAAAATATTTTTTCCTCGCTGTTATACAGATGAGATCAACAGAAGAAGACTATAACACTACATTTCCTACATACGTGCACAATAGGTGTTATAGGAAATATTCTTACATCTTTTACAAGCGCTTTATTGAAATTTGACGATATAATGAGTGTCGGTTAAAGTTCGTCCACAATCAAGCAATGTCCTGTGGGGCGTTGTACGCACAGGGTGGTTGGCAGCAGTGGAACGATCATCATGTTGTGTCACATGAATAATCTAAGAAGAGTTAACGTGCTTAGTGTTATGTACTACAATGATACTCAGAAGGAAACCACCAGGTAGGTGGCCATTATCTGGTGATTTCTCTCAACAACGTGTATGAGCATTTCGTTAGTTTGTTCACCAATTTTGTTCACCAATTTTACTGCTGGAGCCCCATCGAGTGAACAGAGCTTAGTTTGACCGTCCTCTCGGACGCTTCGAAACAGAGCTTTGGTAAGTATAAAATCCTTTTTCTTAGAATTCCATGTCTAAAATCAAGGTGTCTCTTACAAAATGAAGCGTCTACCATGCCACAAAATACGGTAAATATTTTTTCTATAAATGAGTTCAATTGTATTTTCAGCTCACTTCGTGACTCAGATAACATAGCACTTATGGAAATATAATAAATTCGTCTGATCGTTCACATCTCATTTTATTTCGTCTGATTCAATTATTTTATTTATATCATAATATGTAAATATATTAAAAAAGCAAGCAAAATATATCTATATTATAAAAACAAATATTAAAAATGAAGTATTTCTATAGTGATTAATTCTATCCAATCATATTACAGAAATTAATTTTACCGAAATTGAGGCAATGAATGAAATTCAACAAAACTCAGCAATGACTTGTAAAGAATAACTTGCAACGAATAAAAACTGGCATGCCTACTGCTACATTTCTTAATACAATAACAGCGATTAATAAGGTTTCTATAACATCAAACAGTGCTAGTGTATATAAATTGACAAAATTATATTGAACATATGTTATTTTTGTTTGACTATTGATGGTAAACTTTGTAGGCGATAACGAATTTATATGCTAAAATAATCCAGTGACGACTTCTTTAAACTAAGATGGCAAAGACCAAACTGTATGTGATATTTTAAATACCATCTTGTCGTGTCATCTCCAAGAAAATCAATTTTATAAGTTTTGAAAAACAATTTTACACTTTCAAATATAATTTCCCTTTATCCCTTGCAGGAATGCTTTCATTTTCAGTACAATGCCTTTCAGATCGTAATACAAAAATAATTCAACTTAAAAATATAGATATTTGATATATATTTACAAATTAAGTTTCAGTGGAGCATTTTGAAGGAAGTGCACGTTAGGCATACACACACATAATCGAATTTGAAGTTGATTTAGTTACAATGGATAAATAAATAGAACAAATATATTAAATAAAACACGTGTCACGAGTATATGGTATGCAAATATAAACCATAATAAAGTTTTTATCTAAAAGATTATCTATATTTTAGCTTAACTTTCTGCTTCCTAATGGCGCAAGCATTGGCTTATGGCTAATGAAGTCACTTCATTGTTAGGTGCTTCGTGATTCAGTGTAATTATGAAGCACTCGAGGAAGTGTATTCAATCAAAAACTCATTGGGAATGCAACTGGACAGAGAGAACAGAGGAACTGTTAATATGATACAGTGTACCTATTTTTGAGTGATAGAGGTACACTCTATCGTCTGCAAGAAGAAAGCAAGATACCGTTTAACGGAAGAGACAGCCATGCCAGCATGCTGCAGGTCCTTCTCTGGCTTCCCATTTTCACAGAAATAAGCTATAAAAGAAAGCAAATTAAGATATTTTCATACTATAAACAGATTTCAAAAAGCAGATTACAGCATGGTTTCTGTTAATTAACATTCGGGTGTCGTTCCAATATTTCACACTCATATACACACGATTACATCCATATATATATATATATATATATATTGATACATAAACAAACACACACACACACATACACACACACACACAAATATGCATGCAAACATGTATATATATCTTTCATATATGTTTGTGTCTGCGTGTGTGTGTTGCGTGGTGTGTGTGCTGTGCGTATTTTTTTTTTACCTCATATCAAACTATACATCTGTTGAAAACCCGAAATGCAATATTCTTGTATACTACATGGCAACCAATTTTAATGATTTTCAAAAGCTGTTTTAGCTCACCATTGTGAATGCTGTCAATGATGATTCTCTCCTTTTCCATAGGCTTCCAGACTTTACATCTCTATATCATTGAGCTATTATCTCAGCTCTCGTTATGAGAGCAGCACAGACCAATTTCCCTACCTGTTATATGACAATATAAGTGTTCCATCCCTAATTATAACACACTAGCCTTATACAAAATGCATGAATCTCCATACAAGTGTCCAGTACTTAATCAGTTAAGCTACATTAAACCTGCTCGCTGATTAATGAGACAACGATGTTACTCATACTCTCAGTAAATTTCATTAGATACGGTTGAAAGTGAAATGTGTATGAAATGATCTTAAATGGAAGGGTAGATTTTGAATATTAAGTAGCAGAAATATTATTTATGCGAGTTCGCACTTGCCGTTCCACTCTAATTGAATCTCTTGACCCTAAGCTGCTGATTTAACAAGCAAGCTATAAGAACATAATCGGCTATCCGTAACACTCTTACGGTTTCACGAAAGGGAATATTCTATTAAATTATACGTCTGCTAATCTGAGCATTTGTCTAGAAATACTAATGAAACTGGCAAGAAAGACGGAAGGACACACATGTAAGATCATAGGTGTAGAAATGGATTGCTAGCCAACTATCTATGCAACGTTATAGACAGGAAAACTGCTTATATGCAGGAAAAACAAGAAAGCCTTTTTTTTTACAAGCGCACACGTGTACATTGATGCACACACACACACTCACAAGTAATTATATGATTGTTAATGAATGTATACACCGTTAAAACAATGGGAAGAAGCAAAACAGGGTAAAGGAATAATTAAGACAAGGAAAATAAGAAAAGGTAAATTTGATATACAAAGAGCGGACAAGCATGAAAATAAGGAAGAGAAAGATTTCTCATTGAAGACAAGAGAAGTGACACAGATTGAATGAAGAGGGGAAAATGAAGAAGAGAGAGAAAGAAATGTATTTCATTGTGTTCGTTTAAGCGGGCAATAATGCAAATGAGGAACTGTACACTTAGAATCATTACTTAAAACAATACAAGAATAGTGGGTATTAATTAGAAATCACGGAGTGGAAATGATGCAGATGTTAAATTCTCGAATCTACTTCCAGAATATCTTGCATCATGTGTGTCGCTTCTTCAACAATACAGTATCTGTCTGTCTGTCTGTTTGTGTCTCCCTCTCTCTCTCCCAGTCTCTCTTTCTCTCTCTCTCTCTATCTCTCTCCCAGTCTCTCTTTCTCTCTCTCTCTCCCAGTCTCTCTTTCTCTCTCTCTCTCCCAGTCTCTCTTTCTCTCTCTCTCTCTCTCTCCCAGTCTGTCTTTCTCTCTCT
>NC_068984.1:30034677-30039345 GCF_001194135.2 Octopus bimaculoides
CCTTGTCTATCTATCCATCTATTTATTTTGTTCTGAGATTAGATTTAGATTTCTATTTCTCATTGCAAGCGTAGTCAAATTTCACACCCACAGAAGTGCATGCTTACATACACACATACAGGACCGTGGTTATATATCTTTCATAGAATTGTGGCTTGGTGTTCTCTTCTCCTCTGCGGTTATATAGTTTCTTCTGGGCATATTTTCCAAAGAAATCTTAGTTTCATTACAGCTGAATACGTATTGTACCATGTACCCCTCTTGACAGAATTCACGCAGGAAATCTTCAGCTGCCTTCCTGTCAGAACTCGCTGCTTTTCCGTACCTGACGACGATCTTGGGAAACATCTAAATAATAAACTATAGAAAGATTAGTAGTTAATTTTAAGGCCCAATTCATTAAAGATACATCTATGTTGAGTTCTAAATCTATCAAAGGTGGTGACTATCACAACCATGGGAAATACCCAATCCGTCGTCTTGGTAGAGACCAACGTCATGAGATGGGTACTTATATCTGATTTGCTTAATATAAGTAAACCCTCAGGATCACAAACATCAGCACTATCATGTGTTTGTGTGTGCGAGCGTGTGTGTAGACATATATATACGTGTGTGTGTGTGTGTGTGTGTGTGTGTGTGTGTTCACACGGCTGCATTATAGTATTGAAAGGGTAGAAAATCAGAGTATCATCAATGTAACACTCAACTGGAATTTGAGGCTATGTGTATTCTTCAAGTGGAGTACCAAACGGAATCTTACTAAACATTGTCAGTGCAGCGATGCACCAAAGCCGTCAATCCTAAACGGTTTCAATAGAGTCTTATAGACAATGGCTATCAATATCTATTGTCATACAACGGTACATCAATAATGATGATTTTAATAAGTTTAACAAGTTTAGTCCTTCATTAAGCGACTGACAGATAGTATATGAGGTTAGTTGTTTACTATAACAACCCCAATCGTCGCATATCACTTCTTTTCCCCACATATCGGAATAGCTCTATACAATCTCCAATTTTTCTACGTGTCGGGGTACTAAGCCCGAAATGTTGAAGAAAAGCAAGGTCAAACAATAAGTGTTATTCCATTTTCTCAACTGTATTTCATCCATTTTGCATTGTTTACCCTTTTAACAATCTTTAATCTTTCTTTCCACTATTTACCAGCTAATATAATTCTTTTAAAGTTATGTACCACGAAAATCTGGTTATATGATAACTAACACGTGCTCTACTTCAGTCAAAAATATATAAGAAACTAAAGTAGATAGTTTCTGGCCTTCATTTTATTCAGTATTGCACAACCTACGAATAATATCTTATTGATTTCTCTCTTACCTCCGCTTATTTTTTTCTTTAACGCATGACTTGTTATAGTGATGCATCAAATATATTATACATTTTTTATGCCGTTTATTCGTATACAGAAAGAATTCCTTCATTTCTTGCATAATAGTTCTTTGAAACCTGTTAACAGACCGCCCCTGTTTGGGGTGGTAGTCTAATATGGTACTGGGTTCTGAGTCTTGTCTTTAGCGGAACCCAAATGCTTATACACATTCAGAGCTGGTCTCCGGTTTAAACAAACTCAATCCTTAGCTCCTACAGTCTCAGTCGAAGCGTGTTACTTAGTGGTTAGGGTGTTGAACACATGATTGTAAGATTAAAGTTGCAATTCTTGGACCTGGCGACGCGTTGTGTTCTTGAGCAAGACACTTCATTTCACGTTACTCCCGTCCAGTAGAGAAACCAGGAAACCAGCCCTATGTGTCTGTATGACTCGGGAGGGACCTTTATCCTTATCCTACAGTCTAAGAATCCCTGATAATGATAACGATGGCGATATCTATCTTCCTGCGATTGAGCTAAAAAAAATAGTTACTATCCCTATTAGTTCGCATGCATATCAACAACTATCTAATAAATTATTTTATCTGAAGAGTTCGTAGACTTAATTTCCTAGGTTCCACTATTAACAGGAATTTCTGTGCTTTAGGCTCATTTGATTCTATTTTCCTCTGATATAAAATAATTAGAGTAATTCTGCAAGTGTTTCTTTGTGTCTCATTTCATTTATGTTCACTGTTCGATGAAAAGACTGACAAGTCACCGATGAATCGGAGGGAGGTAATTACTTGCTCATCTACATTGAGTTCTGTAATGAGTCACGTTGTCAGTTGATTTTCATGCTTATGTAATACTGTTTGTCCGCATGTGATGTAGAGTAATAGTAGTATTAGATTTAGTAGTAGCGGTGGTGGTAGTAGTAGTAGTAGTAGTAGTAGTAGTAGTAGTAGTAGTAGTAGTAGAAATAGTAGTAGTAGTAGTAGCTGTTGTTATTATTTTATAGCTTTTTCTACTGATCCCCTTCACGTAACATCAGACACAATTGTGTGTTCTGAAGACGCAATGGTACTATATTGTGTAGGGGTCGTTCATTTTACTCAAAAAAGATGACTTGGTTCATTTCAGACCAGTGAGTATTAAGGGAAGAAATTAGTTGCTGAACTTCGTTAGAATGTTTTAACAAATGGTCTGAAAAGTTCTTTGAGGAATTTTTTGTTTCTACTGTGCGTTGGTTGGGGTGTTGGAACATTATTGCTTTTCTTTTCATTCTCATCTCATGTATACTGTTTGGAAAAGATGAAAGTTTCAATATATATTTTTGGTTGATCGCTCCTTTCTTTCTTGTGATGCTACACTTGGCACGATTGCATAGCTTAACTGATGTAAATGTAATGAGCGCTTTTTTGCATTTATTTATTTTTATTCATAAATTATTCAGTGAGACAGTATTAAATTGATTCAGTGTATGAAGTTTTCTATTTTATACTAGCAAACCACAAATACAAATTTGTAATTCTCTTGAAATTGTTAAATCAGATAAAAATAGATCTTAAGAGATGTTTTACTGGAGATAATCAGACGAAATTGAATTTTGCTGAATCCCTTTTGTGCTAGTATAGTATTAATCGAAGCAGTTTTTCCTGCTGTAGTTTTCTTTTTCATTTAAATAGGATTTTATACGCACACCCACATATATTCATGTTCTTTGCTTTCACTACTTTACAAATCTTTCACTACCTTTTTATTCTTTCATTTAATAAAAATCATTGTTAGCAAGACAAGGTTTATGCACTGTTTGCCGTGTTAACCTCAGACTGTTTGTATCATTTTAACTCATACTAATCATCCTATGGACTTGCCGACGACGATCAAGATATTCAGGTAATCTCTGATATTCTGCAATGTAGATGTTGTATATAGTTTTTTCTCTTCATTTAATTCCTGTGAGAGACCACATAAAACGTTATATATTACTTTTCGTTGTATAAATTTACTCTTAGATCTATGTCGAAATAAATTAGAAAACCTAAACATGTTTAGGAACGTTACTTTCGTTTGCCATTAGTTGATAACCACACAAGTATCACGACACCAATACCATTCGGTTTAATATTGGATTTTGCTTTTAAAGATGAGTGGGCGCCATTTGATTAAATGTTAGCTGTACAAATACATTAAATAGTATCAGAATCAGATAATACTTTGATAGACGCATAGTTCTTATAAAAAAATTCAAACTTAATTGTTTTCCACGACGAACGTTTAAATCACTACCGATTTGTCAAGTTGCAGAAAGATATTCTGATGCGTGGAATCTATTTTGCATCCACCAAGCCAAAACTCGCGTGATCCTACTGCAATAAACTGATACAACTACTACATACTGCTAAATTGATCACTATGAAACTAACAAAGCTTAATAACAATAAGTGCTCATCCAGTCTGTTGTACTTATAGGTTTTCCATAATATTACATTATCTTTTCTGCATTACAGCATTTGCAAAGTAGAAACAAAAGCATATTTAGTCTGAGCAGGTAAATGACAAGAATTTGAGCATATGTGATTATTAAACAACCTAAAGTCACAAAAGTTATTGAAATGGAGGTAAAAATTAATGGATTCGTAGCAGAAAAAGTAGACTTCAGTTATTTTTTTCAGGTAAGTATTACAGCGTTGTTAATATTAGCTATTTCATTCTAGAAATACTTACTATATTTTTCTTTGTTTCATGGATATGGTATATGATTGCTATCTTGAATATCGATATATGTTTGAAATTTTGTCTCTGAATATTTTTTATTCTGTTCATTTGAATATTTCTACCTTGCAGAGACGTCATTTGTTTGAAAACTGGTAGAGATTAGCATCCAGTTTAAAGCCAAACTTGTTATGCAAGCGTAACACTAATGACATGAAGATTACAATACTGCACGTATAGACTATCGTGCTTCTCCCAAGGATTGACATAATTTCATTCTAGTAGTTGCAGCATTGATTTTGTGAATATGATATCAAATTTATATGTGAAAATCTGCAGCAAATATATACACAATTAAATACAAAATAGTATCTGCTTTATGAATCAACAAACTATCTCTCAACTTTCCTTAAAATTATACTCTTGTTACTTAGAAAATCGTGAATTACAGTAGTAATGGAAATCTTTCTTTCTTTCTTTCTGCCCGTCCATCCATCGATCGATCCATCCATCCATCCATCTATCCATCCATCCATCTATCTATCTATCTATCTATCTATCTATCTATCTATCTATCTATCTATCTATCTATCTATCTATCTATCTATCTATCTA
>NC_068984.1:30039387-30046051 GCF_001194135.2 Octopus bimaculoides
TATATATATATATATATATATTTATATATCTATATGTCTGTCTGTCTGTCTATCTATCTTTTTATATACAATGCCCACGAGTTAAATGGGATGGTTTGAGCAGAATTCTGCTCAATGAGGACTTATCTGAAGTTGCACAACAGTTACGATTACCATAACATAAACTTCGATAAAGATACAATGAGCAAATGCATAAAATATTAAACCCTTGCCTTCCAAGACATGAGGTTGGGTTTCACTGTTTGTAACATGTTTCAGTGTACACGCACTTGTTTACTCTGTAAATAGTTGTTTCCAGATTTATACATAATCGTAATATCATTACTGTAATTTAGAATATTTTGTCAACAAAGTATGTTTTTATTATACATTGTAATCCTCTACTCTGCCACAGAATCACTAAGTTTTGTATAATTGATGAGGACGTTGGAAACGTGATTTAATGTATCGTTAAGCACTTTTATGCTAACTTATTATATTGTAGGTCCCCCTGCTGCATGCCTATATGCTGCAATGATAATGTTTACTAATGAGATAATAAATAGACAATTCTTGTTAGATAGGAAGTTAATTTCGGTGCAAGATGTGACTTGTGTGAAATACGAGCACAGTAAAAACCATCGCTTAAAACTTACATGCATTTGCTGATATTTTATGCGCATACATCTACACAATAAATACATGCATACGCACATGCATATTTGCTTGCATAGATACACTCTTAAATACATACATACATCCATAGAAAAGACTGCCATTGGATAAACAGACAATGTTCCTGTTATTTAATACACACATATTAACACAAGAAATATTAGTTGAACACCCCCTCGAAACTTCTGCCAAAAGGAAAAATAACAATTCTGATACAGGCCCTAGAGAAGTGAATATTTCTTCTAAATTCTGAGGAGAAGCATATTAATGGACCATTGCTTAAAATTCTATTTCTCTAACTGCAATATAAATTCACATTTACATCAATAATTAATATTATTTATTTGAATCGTCTTGCCAGATGCCAATTTGTTTAAAGAAATTACTAAGCAGAATATTCTCAAGTTAGGTTAACAATGATTTAGTGAATGCAGGTACTTTCTGGTCTCAGTAACTAAATTAATAATGAACTCAGATTATAAATGTTTTGTAAAGTTTGATTACTTTTTGTAAGCATACGTATCGCGTAAAATAAATAGATAGTTCACTGTGATTCCAACAAGAGTTTACTTTTCAGAGGAAACCTAATGTCGATTTCTAATATTTATATAACATTTACATGTATGGGGTAAGACGGGGGGGGGGGAATTGTCTTGTCGATTACCTTGACTTTAGGTACTTGTCTGGTGTTTATTTTATCACTCGAAGTAAGAAGAAAGACAAATTCGACATCGGTGGCATTTGAACTCAAAATGCATAAGGATTCAATTATATATTAGTCGACCACTACTGAAAGTCAAATTAAGATGTCCGGTTGAGCATTCATTTCAGAAGCTAACATAATATAAATGTGAGATATGTAAAACCTTTTATATTATATGGTAATAGAAATATAATTTATACACTATTTCGTCGTCAAATATCTTTAACAAATCTGAGATCATATGAATAATATATTCTATAATCCCTATATTTGTTACTGAATTTCCTCTAAAACTTCCGGAGACAAACCACCTCACTATTTGATGTAATCGGTAACCGATGAAGTAATAGATAAGTGTTTGACAAATATGATGGTATTTCTTGTATTTTGTCTGTCTTAGACTACACTTGTATATGTTATACATATTTAAGTTTTTGGAATAAAATCATAGTGATCACATTATACTTAATTACTGTTCATACATATGTCAAAAATATTAAACTTTGGTGTCATACGACTCGATGTTAGACAATAGTGATTGTGGTCTAGCTGGTGGTGGGTAAATAGCTATGAAATTATCAGTAACAGCAATGAGATAGGGAGTGTGGCACTGAAGTTATATACATTCATAAATGAACAGAAAAACGAATAGATTTTATGTTTTGTGATAACTATCTTTAAGAATCTTTTATTTGATAGATTTTGGACTGCACCATAACTATGCCTAAGAATCTTTATTTAATACATTTTGGACTGCGTCACACATTATGCAATTCTCATGCTCATCAGGTAATATGTAAAAGTGAGTGGGATGATGACTTGTTGAATAATCAACTGATTCCGAGACATGTGAAATTTTAGTCAAAAGTACCAATATATGAAAAGAACAAAGTGGGCGCGTCATTAAACTGATGATCAAGAATAGCCTAGAACAGGGAAGGGATGAATTATAATTTACAGTTATAGACCTTGAGATAAAAGATATTCACTGAGGATGGTTTACATGCAATGAAACAGATAATTAGCGATGAGAAATATATTAACTCCTTTAGGCATTTTGAGAGTAGACGTTTATAGTTGTTCAAAAATGAACAGTCTCATTATAAGTTAGCGTAAAAATGCTTAACAATATATTAGATAATGTTTCTAACATTTTCATCAATAATACGAAACTTTGTGGTTCTGTGGTACAATAGAGGTGTGCATAATAAAAACATTTTATTGACAAAATATACTAAATCACAATAAGGATATCACGATTATGCATAAATCTGGAAGTAACTGTTAATTGGGCAAGTGCATGTACATTGAAACACGTTACAAATAGTGCAACATAGTCTCATATCTTAGAATACAAGGGCTTAATATATTATGCATATGCTTATTACATTTTTATTTAAATTTATGAATAAAATGTTATGGTATACATAGTCGTATAACTCCAAATAAGTCCTCATTGAGCAGGGTATTGTGTATATATATTTTCATATACAAAGATTTGTATACACACAGACATAAACACGAATATATACACACAAATACACATACATGCACATACATATACATGCACAGCACGTTCATTTATTTACTCACATATATCAACAAATACAAAGATATACACGCACACACACTTACATATAATCACAAATATATACATATATATAAACACACAGAGTGAGCGAGAGAGAAAGAGAGAGAGAGAGAAAGAGAGAAACAGATGTACATTACATTTACTTACTCTGATATATGCATATACATACGTATGTGTGTGTGTGTGTGTGTGTGTGTGTGTGTGTGTGTGTGTGTGTGTGTGTGTGTGTGTGTGTGTGTGTGTGTGTGTGTGTGTGAGTGTGTGTGTAAAAAGGTTGAATTAGATCCTTCTTTCAATTTGAAGGTTCCCCAAAAAAGATTTCTGATATAGATTCTTCATATTTTACTGATAGCTTAATGGCGTAAAATCGCGAATATGAAAATTATACTTGTATATGGTGTGTTGTGAATTTATGGAAAGATCTCCCAAAAAATTCAACAATTCTAGTAAAAATGGAGAAGAAAAGATGTTAGGATATATAAGAGACTTTTAATTCATGCAGACGATCCTTTCGTACAGCGATATAAAAATGATGCAAACTCATGGTTGAACAAAACTAATTAAATTAATTAGATTAAATTAAATTAATTATATATCACTGTACTATTTAATGCGAGAAGTATAAACAAAATTTCTACAAATGATTTGAGAAACGGAAAAGCAGAATAGGATGTAGGAGATTCATATTTATCCTTATGAGATAGAAAGATACGTATGAGTCCAGTTATGTATTAACTAGAACTAAAGACTATAACGGTTATTTGAAAATATAAGTGAGAGAGATTTTAGAGACGTTCCCTCTATAGATGACTAAGGAGGATATAAATTCTAACTCCGAATAAGTCGAGTAGGGAAAAAATTGTATAGTAATGTCTAATGGAAAGGCATTGCTATATTTGAATTAAGATATGACCTGACAGTTAGAAACAATACCTAGTGTAGTGAATATCCAAAAAAATTGATACATGAGAATGAAGTTAAACTAGAGGAGATAGTGTATAAACACTTGTTAATGTAAACAAGTGTTATAGGGGTAAAAAGGATTAAAGAGAAAATAAGATGCGCAAGATGGATTTATGTTTGCATAAGAACTAATATTCGTTAGTATGTATTAAATATAAAGTAGAAAAAATAAGTAAAAACAGAAAAATAGTTGTTAATATTACAATTAGATAGTAAATACTTGCTGTGGCTATAAAAATGAAAAAAGAGCGCTCAGAGATATATTACTGGATGTAGAAATACGGATGAATAACAATGTAGCGGAAATAAACGAGCTGGGAATGAAAAATAAGAAAAAGAATGTTTAATTTATATGTATTCATATGTGACTATGTTTTAGTATGAATAAACATATGAGGTAAGGAACTAGTTTGGCGTAATGTGAGAGGGATATTTAGTGGTATTAGGCTTGTATTAATATTCAAGTAATAGAAGAGTATTGTGTATTATGAATATAAGAGGAATTACAAGTTTAGGGTTGCACATAAGTATACAAAAAAAAACTTATACACAGTGTCCCATAAAAACGTATAAGGAAAACATTGTTAGTATATTTACTTATGTGTGAGTAGAGGAATATCTGCACATTAAATATACATAGATATAGGAATTCCAGTTGTATTTTGATTGTGGAATACATAATGGAAGGAACACCCTATTAAAGTATAGAAACTCATTCCGGTGGAGAGCAAAAAGGCACACGCATATAGATATATGTACAGACACATATAAAAAAATAGTAGTATATATATGTGTGTGTATGCGAAACATACGTATATGCGCACACGTACATATTAAAAAATACACGTTAGTGGCAATATATAGTGAATAAACACACAATAATAATAGATATGCACACAGATGACATATAAGATCCATATCTAAATATGCACACATGGTTGTAGACATGTAGGACACCAAGTAGTACTATATATGTTTGCGTATATCAGCAGTAAAATATATTTAATTATCAGGTAGAGTGACAAGTAACATAAAACAGTATTAGATAGAATGGGTATGTTGAAGGGGTTTAAAAGGACACATTATGCAAATAAGATAAAATAAAATAGAAAACATATATAGGTATATTATATACTAAGGAAAGATATAGTTTTTAATAAATAGACATATTGAGAGAAAAGGAGGTGTAGGGAGAGGTACATAAAATGTTAGCCCAATACATGGTGGGTCATGCAATTGTTAGAAGGAAAAGTTTTAAAAAATATATATCAAGATAGTGTAAGATATAATAATGTTTGCCTGGTGTGCTAACGATTCTGCCAACATATTATATATATTTTTATTGATAAATATTTTATCAATTTTATGTTTAGCATTTAAGACCCTTGTGACTAGTCATTATTAGGAAGAAGGAAGTGGGTGCGGTGGCAGACTCGTTAGCACGCCGGGTTATATGCTTAACGGTACTTCGCCCGTCGCTACATTCTGAGTTCCAATTTCATCGAGGTCGACTTTGCCTTTCATCTTTTCGGGGTCGATAAATTAAGTACCAGTTGAGTACCGGAGTCGATGTAATCAATTACCTCACTCTCAACAAATTTCAGGACTTGTGCCTATATCAGAAAAGTATAGTAATATTGACAAATGAATACAAAGCTGCAGAGCAGGCTTCGATATTTGGACATAATTATGTCGTTGAGTTAAGTAACATCAAAATAAGTGTTTCACAGCTCAAACTTGGATTTTGTTTGTGTATGACGCTGAATACAACTTCACGCGCAGATGTAAAGCTAACTTACGTAAGATATAACTTGAAATCATGGACATGTAGCCTAAAGTTTCTTCAAAATAACAGAAGGATTTTCCTAATTAAAACAATATTTGGTGGTATTTCTCTCCAGTACACTAACACTGATAGCACATTTATTGTAGAAACACTCATTCAGTCGTAATTTAAGTCTTAACAACACAAATCTCCTTATTCTGATGATGGTAACTAAAGAAGCCAATCGTTTAGATAATCGCTCTGTATTGCTAAAATTATGGACATGTATATATATATATATCTTCCCACTAATACGACGGGTTACTCGGTAGACAGTAACTTAAAATTGCTAAAAGCTTTTAAATTGTATATTTGAACAGACATGTATGTACACATTGAAAACTTGTATATTATATTACATACAAACGTGTAACCACACATACGGGTTCACACATTATTACGCATATGCAGAGTTGCAAAAATTAATTTCCTTCTAACGAAATAGATTTTCACTCTTTTCTTCAGATATTGTTTGACTAAATTTTCACCAATTTCTAAATGTAAGAGTTGATTTAGCATCAACTATTTCCACTTTATTATTGCTATATAATTTTCGGACCATCTGCCATATTTATACGTCATTCATGTCATATATTCGAACATAACATCTGTAATATTCCCATCTTAGAATGGCCATAATTTTGATTTATTGGTTAGAATATGTCTTTCGCTCTAAAGAGTAATACGATAAATTTAACATCAGTAAAGATTAAATCCTAGTGACATTCTATACACACATACACACACGCACAAACACATACACCTATATATTATATATATATATGTATATATAACTCTCTCCCTCTACATATATATATATATATACATGTGTATACACACACACACACACACACACGCACACACATACACACGCACTCACACACACACACACGCACACACACACACACACACACACACACACACACAC
>NC_068984.1:30046170-30049642 GCF_001194135.2 Octopus bimaculoides
TATATATATATATACATGCATCTAACCAGAGCAGAATCAATCTATAAGGACAGCGGTTAAGAAAATAACGTAGGTATTCATAATTACAGTAGTTTGTGTTTCGGTTTTACTTTGATTGCCTTCCTTAGACGTTCTTTCTTAGTTGCCGCGTGGAAGATAACAGGGTTCAAGCATGGTGTTGGATGACATTCCATCAATGCTGATTCATCATCGTTTTGCTGCACGAGTAAGTCTATATACAATCTGTTTACGGCACCAGACATTCCATGCTAGTTTGATTTCTATGAAGTTAGAACACGTTCCACTGATGCATAACCTACACAACTATCATAATGTATGTGGATTTTTGCTTCAGAATGAATATGTGTGAGGTGTTTCTATGATCTTAGAGGACCGTCACTGAACAATTGACAAACTTGTTGATATAACTTGTGTTTCCTGGGGTTCCTGCCAACGAATTTCGAACGAGAAATTGCAAATGAAAAGAGCTGCAAC
Organism: Octopus bimaculoides; assembly: GCF_001194135.2. Taxonomy (NCBI): domain Eukaryota; kingdom Metazoa; phylum Mollusca; class Cephalopoda; order Octopoda; family Octopodidae; genus Octopus; species Octopus bimaculoides. The sequence goes on from NC_068984.1 coordinate 30,046,666, forward strand.
AAAATTTGTGCCCCGCTTACTCACGGAAGATTGAAAACAGTCACGACTGAATGCGTGTCATGAACTGAAAGAACAGTTTGAAGTTGATTCGAACCATTTTTCGAAGGCTAGCATGGAATGTCTGGTGCCGTAAACAGATTGTATATAGACTTACTCGTGCAGCAAAACAATGATGAATCAGCATTGATGGAATGTAATCCAACACCATGCCTGAACCCTGTTATATTCCACGTGGCAACTAAGAAAGAACGTCTAAGGAAGGCAATCAAAGTAAAACCGAAACACAAACTACTGTAATTATGAATACCTACGTTATTTTCTTATGGAGAATACTTTGAAGGCGATAAAAGTGTAAACGTATAAAACAAAGAGAATAAAATAACATTTCAAAATTCCAGTTTCTTTTTGGGTACCCCTCGTACAGATGCTATAAGGTAATATATTTTCCGGAGATATAAGTAGTGCTCTTCCTGTTGCAGAAATATAGGTGGAGAAAGTTACTGTATATAGATATATATTCTAGCAGTTGGAATACACAGTTATCTATATTATGTACTTAGGTTTCACTATGAGATCTAGCGTCTGTAGTGGTTTTCATGCTTATAAGATCGTATTGTCCCGGAAGAGAAATTATGCAAAAATGGCTTGTTTCTTTAATATGCGGACCGACTTTAATGTTATGCAGTAGAAAGGTTGTGGTACCATGAAACTAAAGGATGGTGCTTTTTAAATCTCAGTTCATGAAAGCCGTGAAAGTTTACAACGTTAGACATTCATTAGAATTCAAGTATTTTCTGATTTGAAATATCAAGTTAGCGGTTGGAATACACAATTATCTTTATTATGTACTTAGTTTTTACTAAGAAATATTTTTAGCGTCTACTACAGAAAGAGTACTCCTGACTCACAAGGTGTAGTCTTCCGGTAACAGAGATATAGGTAGAAGAAGTTACTATGTATAGATGCATATTCCAGTCAAATGCCTAGAATCATTTAAACCTTTGCTAATATTAGTTATCGTATAAGGCAGCAAGCTCGCATTATTGTTAGCATGCTGGGCAAAATGTTTAGCAGCATTTGGTACGTCTTTACGTTTTGCGTTCAAATTCTACTGTGGTTGACTTTGCCTTTTACCCTTTCGGAGTCAATAAAATAAGTACGAGTCAAAAATTGGGGACGATGTAATCGACTTACGTCCCCCTCCGAACTTGCTGGCTTTGGCCAAAATTTAAAACCCATATTTTGAAAATAAGTATGACCATAAATATTGTTCGTGGATATTATAGGATCTTTATTGAAGGTAACGCTGAAGTGAGATATAATTGCAATCATTGTCCTCTTAAATAAATACAGTTCCAATAGAAACAGATAAACCCTTCTAATTTATACTACCATGCTATGTTCTCATTTGCAATTATGACTGAGGCATGAGGTAAAAACAGATTACAGAAATGTGATTTAATAATGTCTCTTGTATCATATGTTGCAATTGAAGCAAGAAGATGGCACAGTACTATCCAAATATACAGAGAAGACAAAAGATTGAATTATAAACAATCGCAAAATCGACTCTTTCATTGTAGAAAATACGTCCGTGTAATCTGCTGATTCCAGACGCTGTCAATTTCTCTCTCGAGGTAAGTATAACATCTTATTAAACACGTCTAAAATTTTCAACAAATATCGGAATTGTTGCATTACTTTTATCAATATTTATTGCAGAATTTGCATCTACAAACTAGATGAGCTTGTTATTTTCAGTATGATGCATTTGCTACACTCTTAACTATGGCTATACAATTACAATTCTTCCTTTCCTTTAGTGTCTTTTGTATATTACACTGAACAAATGAAATTCTCACACATTTTGCATGCATACACTTGGATGAAGCATAGATGTTTTGTATGACAAATAAATAGTTGAATTTATAGGTATTGTGTGAATGTTATATTTCAACAAATAAAATAGCCACTATTAAACATATTTCTATATCTTCTTTTTGGATATTACATATGTGTGTGTCTTCATATAATATACACATACATATGTATGCATACATGTATAATTATGCATGTAGATATGCATATGCTTGGATATCTTTATACATTTATTCACATATATATGTACATCTGTCCGCATATACACATACACACACTCATACGTTCGTGTAATGTGTAGACACAAAGGAATAAATATGTATGTACATATATGTCTGTCTATCTATCTATTTATCTGTCTGCCTGTCAGTCAGTCTGTGTGTGTGTGTCACTCTCTCTCTGATTATATATACATATATATATACACACACACACACATACATATACTTGCATGTGTGTATGTGTGTGTCTTTGTGTGTGTGGGCGCGTACATATATTATGTACGTGTATGTGTACATGTATATATTCATGGTTTCGTGCCAAGTATTGATGGATTGTGTTTAATTAAGGTACGATTACTCGAAAGGAGAAACAAATTTTCATTTCTATTCAGTTTTGATAATCTCTTTTTTAAGAGTTATGTTTATATTTTGTCAATTTAATACGAAATATTTAGAATTTTGTAATTTTACATCAAGAACACCCATTCATTAGATCTTTTACACATTAATGTAATTCCAGTTTAACCATATTTTTATGTACTTTTCCAAAATGCAAATTAAATGTTTATAGTTTTCTGTTTAAAATCTAATTTTTTTCCCTTCTTACATGCCAGCTTTAAGTATTGTATAAATTGCCATTTCTATTAGCTGCTTCAATTATAGTCCATATTCATTCGATATTCTTCATCCTAATGGTTTATTGTTACACTTAACTTGATCTGATCAAGGTAATATTTATAATTTTATCATATATATATATATATATATATATATATATATATGTATGTGTGTGTGTGTCTGTGTATACATATATAGATATACATATATAAATGTGTATATATATATATATATATATACGCACACACACATATATATAT
>NC_068984.1:30049765-30051918 GCF_001194135.2 Octopus bimaculoides
CTCTCTCTCTCTCTCTCTCTCTCTCTCTCTCTCTCTCTCTCTCTCTCTCTTTCTCTCTCTCTCTCTCTGTATATATATTTACATGCACATGTCTATATGCATGGGAATTACCTTTTGAATTGAATTTAATTAGCTCTTAAATAAAAAACTTTGTTTCATATTTTTTTTTCATGTAAAGTTATTTTATAGGTACATTTAGTTTCTTCTACATTTACAAAAATCTAAAGTTGTAATGTATTGAGCAAAAATTAGAAAATGTCTAATGATATATAATTTAAATATAAACCTGCTAATTAATTTCTGAAACTTGTTGCACAGTGTTTAATTCATTGTAACGATAATTTCAAATGCTTATTATAACTGCTTCTAATTCGAACTGGACATTCACATGAAGACCAACAGTATTTTCCATTTAGTGAAATTATTATCAGTGTAGAAATTCAGTTAATGCTTATTCATATAAAACTGCCACACATTAGTTCAACACCTTAGCGTTTTCAATATGCATTCTATGCGTGTGCGGTATAGCTAGTATGTGGTCGCCCAACATGTTAGAACAACAGGCAATACTATCGCGAACATCGTGCTAGAAACGTTAATAAAAACAAGACATGATCCTCAAAAGACATTGGTAACAAAAATAGAATGGACCTCAAAAAAACAGACTGTTAACAAAGTATTATTGAGCATCAATATATTTGACCCTTCTTGAAAAGAGAATACACATCACCCGCAGCAACAATAGTACACGCAATATCTATGTGTTTGTAAGGCGGCGAGTTGGTTGAGACGTTAGCACACCAAGCAAAATGCATAGCGGTATTTCGTCTGCCGAGGTCGTTTTTTGCCTTTCATCCTCTAGGGGACGATAATTTAAGTACCATTTGCGTACTGTGGTCGATATAATCGACTGGCTCCCTTCCTCAAAATTCCGGGCCTTGTGCCGAGAGTAGAAAAAATATATATATGTTTGTGCGTGTGTGAGTATATATATATAAATATACACACATATATATGCGCACAAATATATGTATGTTTGTATGTGTATATGTATATACATATATGTATATGTACGTATACACACACACATACACACACACTCACTTGAATAACTTAGATATGTTTCGACCAAAGATTGGTTCAGGCCATATCTAACTGATAGGATTAGCTAAGTCCTTTTCAAATCAAGTTTTGCGGTATCATGGTCCATTCGAGTAGGTAGTTCTTGTTTAGTGAGTTGTTTTCAGATATAGGTGATTTATCTGGTATTCTGTGAGGAAATTTGTCCAGATTCCGTTTAAAGGCAATAGGATCCTTTTCTTCTTTGATCTGTTTTGGGACAATGTTAAATAGGGAAGGGCCTGATGAGGACAAGAAATTGTGTTGCAGTATATTTATGTGTTGTGATCCTGAATTGGGTAAGGGACGTATGGCCTGAGGGCCTAGCCTAGGATGAATTTTAAAGCTAACGTTGAGGTCGTTTGGGCAATGCTAGTGGTATATTCTCCACATCGTGCAAATGATGTATCGCTTGATATCAGCAACAGCTGGTATCAAGTTATCTGTCATTTTGGGACGTCATTATTTGTGACATCTTTTGCATTTTTACCAAAGATGAATTCTTGTATGGTTCCTAAATTGTAACCTTTTGAATTCAGACCGTTTCTGATGAAATGATCAATTCTGACTTTATTAAGGATGAGGTAGTCAGGGTAAAATAATACTAACCGATATCATGTAGAATAACAAAACCTAGATATCGAGTTCGGTTGGATAGCAGGGAAAACATGACGCATGCCAAAACGAAATATACAGAAAAAAAGCTGATTTTGTGTTCATGCAAATATAGAGGAAATTATAATAAGTAAAATGTTGATTCAGGTAAAATATAGAGTGAAATTTCACGAACTCTAAGATAAATATGACAAAATTCAGTGAATAAATTTGCTAGAGTTCAGTTTTACATATTCAAGTAAGGCATATTTCGTTAAAATAGCCCATCAATGCACACAATGGAAATTACAGAGAAATAATCTGTGATGTATTCATAAAACGTACAAATGTTTAGAAATGTATATGTATGTTTAAGAAAGTTTTTTAGAGAGAGAAAGGGGGGAAAGAGAAGGATAGATATATAGATAGATAGACAGATA
>NC_068984.1:30052062-30065409 GCF_001194135.2 Octopus bimaculoides
ATATATATATATATATATATATATATATATATATATATAGAGAGAGAGAGAGAGAGAGAGAGAGAGAGGGAGGGAGGGAGAGCACTATGCTCTCAGACTTGAATTCACAAGAAAATAGAAGCAGGTTCTGAAAATGTGTAACTAGCATGGATTTTTATTAAGATTAAAGAAGTCGATCAAAAAATGACATTCTTCTTCTGCAGGATTTCAAAAGCGAGAAACCCTTTTAATGTAGATGATTACAATTTCTCAGAAGTAGTGGAAAATACGCTGATGTGAAATACAGAAGAAATCTTGTCTTAAAATGAATTCATAAAAGATTACGTGGTATACGAAACTAAACAGCCCATCAAATGTGTACATATGTGGGGAGTGAGAGAAAAAAAGAGAGGTTGGAGTAATACGTATCTATACTTACATTCATAGTATATATACATTCATAATATATATATATATATATATATTTTACGATTCTAATTTGAGGTTGAGCATTTTATACTTTAAATAAGTGATATCCGTTTAATGTAATTATTGACACCATTAGATGAAATTCTCACTGGTCTGTGTACATTTAGTATCAGACTTCAATTGCAATTGATATGTCTTGTTTTGAAAAATCTCAATACACTTGCAAAACTCCAAATACTACGATCGATCTACGCTGTTAAAATATGCATTTCAACATCTGATCAGTGATTTGTACATAATTCATTGCATGTAGTGAGAGATGTAATCAACATCTCTCATACAAATCCACTTTCATTTTTATTCTTAGCTCCTTTATTTTCACAGGAGTTACACTTAGTATACTTGCTGACGTTGTTGTCAACACTGCTTGATTCCAGTGAATTGTGCGATAGGCTAGAGCGTTAGACAAACGGTATTTCTGCCTTTATTCGACCCTGCTTAATTCTGAGTTCAAATACTAAAGAGGTCAAATTTGCCTTTCATTCATCCAGATCCGGTAAAGTAATTGTCGTTCTATGGTAGTGGCTATTGGATCATTACAACGTTGAACGGAACGTCTTTTTGTATTCGTTTCAGCTCTCTGCGTTCTTTCTAATGGATTACACTGGAGAAAGGATTTGAGGTTTTTATCGACGAAATCTAAACATCTCATGCATGATAATCTCCAAACAGACCACTGCAAAAAATATATGTTGGTTCGAAAGAAATTCCAGAGGCATGACGTTATAGGAAAGATGAATTAAACTCAGTTTTTAGGGGTTTATGGCTGGTGAAACACATCGATGGTCACGTGCGATCAAGAATCGGATGACGTCAGTGTGATTAATATATTTCGTACTCAAATATACACTTCTGTAAAGGAAACAACGCAGATTTAAACGTGGTGGCAAGCATTTTCCAATACAATGGGTGGCTTTTATTTCTAAGGGGTCTAAACATTACTTGTACGAGTATTCATACCCATATTCTAGATGTGTGTGCTGTACTGTATTGTAGATCTATGTGAACATTGCAGAGAGTTAGAAGTTCATTAGCGTTCAAATATTATCTGACTGGAAGTCTAACGTTAGCCGTTGGAATACACAATTAGCTATATAATGAACTTAATGGTTCATTAAGAAAGAACATTGGTGATTTCGAGATCTAACGTCTATTGTGACTTTCTGTCTTACAAGAGCGTTTTGTCCCAGATGGGAAATTATTTATTGGATTGTTCCTTTAATATGAGGACCGATTGTGGTTTTATACTGTAGAAAGGGCGTAGTACCGTGAAACCAAAGGATGATTCTTTTTGAGATCACTGTTCATGAAAGTGATAAAAGTTTACTATTTATGAATGAAATCTGTGAGCTTAAGGGAACAATTAAACGATAAGTGGTATTTTCTGTACAAGAGTAATTGTTGCCCACAAAATAATATTTTTATCACACATATTTCTAAAATCGATTCTTGCACTCTGAAATCTTTCTCCCTCTCTCCTCTTTCTCTCTCTATCTCTCTCTCTTACTCTCTTTATAACAAACATATTGTACCTTAAACTGAAAATTATTCTGAGATTAAATATAAATAACCACAAACGTACTTTTAAACGTGCTTGATGTAGATCTGTTGCTGGATAGATATGCAATCGGACAGCTCACGCGTGCCATCCATTCAAATGATAATGACATTTTCACGATAAAAGAAAGGGAATTTAGGCAAAATTTTTGAATGAAAAATAATATTCAATGGATCAATTATATTTCTATGACAGCACCTGCATATGAGTGATCATTTATTATTTATTAATGCAATAATAAATTTCCAGTACACATGCATTAATTTTTCATTTGTTATCTTATTTGTAACGCACATTCATACACCAACGCAAACACCATATATATTCTGCATGCACTCGTGGTCACTTTCTATCCCTTTTGCTTTTCGTATAGATATGTGTGTGAGAGTGTGTATTCCTGTCTGTGTATCTACTTCTCATTTCTCTAATTTTATTCTTTCTTCCTCCATATTGCCGAGTTCATTTTCCCCTTCTTCTCTCCCTTCTTAGTTTAAAGTGCAATAGTATTTCTCCCCCTTTTCTCGTTCCCTATCACGACATATTTCTGTTTTCCTTCTATCTTTTTTCTATAAGCTCGCACATTTAGCTCCTCTCTTTTATAGATTCTCTGTCTCCACTTCTCTTTGTATTATGCTCTCTCGTTCAGAGACTTTTTCTGCATTTTCACAAGCTATTACAACCTTTGATATCTACTAAGATTGAATATTTCTACTAACAACCGTTTCGGTCTGTTGAAGATTTATTTTATGTTTTAGAATTCCATTCCGGTTATTTTTTGCCGTTAGTTCCTTTGTTCTTTATATTTATTTTTTATTTGCATTATTTTACTCCAGAAATAACAAGATTAGTTCTGAGTGAGAAATGATAAATTCAAGATCTTTATCCAAAAAGCCAATAATTAGATTTGTCCTTCCTCAATGGGTGGCAATCAAAGCTAGACATATCTAGGCAATGAAGAGTGTTGGCTGCCACCATTTGTTTTTATCGTTCGACCAGTTGCCATAAACATGATCTTGCAGAGCTTAAACATCTATCAAAATTCACTATCGCTAATGCTGTGCAAGGAATCGTCAATGATAATTCAATTTCATTCTACTTGATCATAATCTTAGAGCCAATTATCAGCATTACCCAGTCGAAAGCTTTACGGTTTGTTGTTTCTTCCTGTTATTGTTCTAAATTGAGAATTTTGCGGAAAGAAAAATTTATGATGGCAGATTCGTATATTGCTGTATATTGAACAACATTTTGTAGCTGTCTTTTGTCAAAATTTCGCGTTGGAATCGGTTATAAAGTAAAAGCTTATATCTGACTGACATCATCATTGAAGACAAATTACTTTTATTATAAAAAGAAACATTTACTTTGTAAAATAAATTAAATTAAAAATGAATGAGAATCCTTTGGAGAGTGAGCTGGCAATTTCGAAAGTGAGACATGATCCTATAAAGCAGAGAATGCTTTGTAAAAGTATTGATTAATGGAATCACATATGAAGAGTTACAATCTTGACTTCAGATATATTCTTGTTAGTTGTCTGTAACTAATAATTCAATGAAATATTGTCAGAAGAGAATACAAATGAATAGAAAGGTTTCAATTTCAAATTTACCCGAAACGTTTTTCATGTGTTCGTGGTTGAATCTGTGTGATTCTTTCAGCAGAATAGTTATGTCGTTACTCTCATATGTTGAAAAGTGGACGAAGAGACGATATGCAGCTGAAATGTCTGCTAACCCAAGGTGGCAAACATGCAAATTATTTAAGCCAGTCAGTATGCAACCTAAGTCACATTTAATTTCAGTGTTGTTTTCGTCGAACCATTGCTGATGCTTGTGATGGCAGGATCAGAGTATTACAAGGGGTGCAGAATACGTAGCATTTGAAGGGACCTCTAACGTTCTGTAGTTTCTGAAATATTTACATTAGATCAATTCTTATCTATTTAATTTGCGAGTGCAGGTTTACTATCTTCAAGTATGATTAACTTGAAAACTAGGATCGTCCATGCTTTTTGTTGCTTTATTTAAATTCTGAAAGACGTTCCGAAGCATTGCAATGAGTTACGAAGGATTAGTATTGAATGAAGATGTAAAAACAATATTTTTTATTCTTCTATCTCATAACAAAGTAATGAATAAAATCTCAAGATTGGACCAAGTAGGGGTTCAAGTTGTTTTATGGTTATTTGGTTACTAGAGGAGTGTGTTTGTAGCAGTGATCAAGTTATTAGCGAAAGGAGAGCTGAACAGTCCATTTGTATTCATTTTGCCTACATTCTGTTTGCTGATTATACCAAACCAAGATCAGAATTGGAACCTAACCTAGTATTAAAAATATATATTTAAAGCGCTACGTCCCCCGAATTTATTCCTCTTGGTAGACGGTGATTAATATAGACCTCGATCATGATTAAATTTCAATTACTTTTGGTAAAATAACTAAATGAGAATATTATGTAATCAATCTGATATATTATCTTTCTATTGCGATAACTTTTGTAATTTTATTTCATGTTCCTCTTTAACTTTTAGATAAGTGTCAGATAATTGCACCATCAGCCAAAAAGCTTCATGTGTAACATCAATGATACGAGAGAAAAAAGAGAATGAAATCTTGATGATAGCGAACACCAAATTGTTAATATGAACATTCGTATCTCATCAGTATAGATTTGTTGATGTCGGTTGGCTCCAATGTCTGCTCTGAAAGACAATTGAATTCAATGCAAACATGTCAAATGAACACTCCATCGTTTTCTTCAATGGTGTATATCAAAACAGCATAATGAAATTCTGATCTGTTTGGGTGCTATTTCTAAGAGGTTCAGCGACCATATTGAAGCTTCCTAATTGACTCGGACATTACGGAGAAGGCGGTAGCTAAGTTATTTTTATAGTTAATTAAAATAGTACCTAAAACATATATTCTAACGATGTTTCCTCCTCTGAACATGAGTATCTTTGAGCATGAAAACCAACATAATTTTTACCATCTACGTAGGCCAACATTGCATTAATTACAACCATTAGCGATATCACCATGAAGGAAAGTTCTTTTTAGTAGCAAACCATGTCCAAATTGGCCACAAACTGCATATAGAAACTTGCTTAAATATGACTTACAAAGTATGACAAACAGTAACATAACTGACAAATTAGCCTTTGTATTTGTTTACGTTCCTTTCCATTTCAAATTCCCCCCAGTTCAACTTTGTCTTTCCTCTCTCGATCGATAAAGTATTGCCAGTCGATATTCTTTACTCTTTTGTAAGAGCAAAACTAGAGTCCAGTAAATTAAACCAATGAAATGAATACAAAATTAGAGGAAGTCTACGTTTGGAAGAATTGATTGAGTACATCACTCAAATAGCAGTTGTTGTTATAGGTTTCAGCAAGCAAAACAAGCACGTGCTGCTTAATCACAATAATAATTACAACTACGTATCATCTACTATTATTGAGTCTGTCAACCAATTCACACAGCTTGCAGGAGCGACAATAAATTTATAAGTCTTCCGTTTTACTGACACTATAGTGACATACTTTTCTTAGGTATCCAGTTACCCTGGATGCATTTATATCTTCCTAATAGGTTTTAATCCTTTTACAAACCAACATTATTTCTTGATGTCTTTGATCTCTGTCACGTATATAGCGATACTGGATAAAGACGTAAAGATTAGAAGCAAGTCTAAGCTAATAAAACTAAACATAAAGAATCACGCATAAACAGAACAGCAGTTTAAGATAGATTTGTATTAGGACTTGTTATAATGATTTGGTTTTGTTTTACATTTTATTTGTACAAAGAATTAGAAGCTGTTGCTTAGTAATAACCAAATGTATAAAACTGCTTGTCAGCTACCGACAAACGATTTTTAAAAATAAAATCATAAATAAAACAGTCTAGCAGAAAATTGTTGATATGAACATGTATTTCAGTTATGATTTAGTCATTCATTTTGTATCATGGACTAACGCAAAATTACGATATTTTTTAATGCTTGTCCAAACCAGGATGCGCCACTGTCAATGATGACAACAACAAAAAGTAAGACGATTTCAATAATGGTTCTTAACATATGTAAAAACACATCTTTGTGTACAGAGTGTAACAGATGCTATTGAATCCGTTACTTTAATATTTATTTTATGGACTTTGGTATGATTCAATCTCAAAACATAGCGAACTATTACTAATGAACGTAAATCCATATTGTCTGCCACTCTAGTTTTAATGCGATTCGCCGTTCTAAATAAAAGCAAAAATGTCTATTCTGTGGATTGACAGTGCTGTTAGATGGTTTGCCAAAGTGCTTTCCGGCATCTCTTCTGACAATTTACATTCTGCGGTACCTTTTTTGACAATTTACATTTAAATCCCGCCGTCGTCAACTTTACATTTTATTCCTTCGGATTCAATAAAATGAAGTATCAGTCAAGTACTGGTGCCGATGGAATCAGTTAATTCTCTTCCCTCAAAATTGCTGGTCATGTACGTTATACAGTGATGTAGGGCAACAATCATACATTCAAGCAAAAGTACTCTGTCTAAATAAATTCCCTCTTCGTATAGATTGATTTTGTGCTTTGTAGATTGTAAGAATGTTAACACAAATACCACGTACAATACTAAGATATATTCGAATAAAAATAGTTGAACTCAGTCTTTCTGCATTTCCATGGTCAACTAAATGAAGTAAGTACAAGAATAAAAGCATATATACCATTTCTTAACTTCACTTGGCGTTTACACAAAATTAAAGATCCGTTTTTTTTTTTTTGGGGGGGGGGGTTCTTACATTAAGCAGCTGAAAATCCATCAGAACTCAATTAAGGCGTGTGTTAGTCGAGCTGGAAAATAACCAACTTTTGCTTTTCACAAAACACATCTCTCATGTATAGTAATTGTTATTCCAAATTTTGTAAATTCATGTGACCTCTTGCATACATGTTGTAGCAAACCAATTGTTTTTCTAAAGAATCCAACTAAACTGAGCAAAATTAACCGAACTTTGTCAAAGGTTACATTTGGAAAAATTTCCTGTTGTTTTAATGCTGATATTTAAACGCATAGTAAACCATTCTCATACTTTTAGTCGAAAACTAAATGTTTATTCCCGGCGTTGGAAACTTTCGAGAAGAATATTCGAAAGAGACACTTTATAATTCTTTTGGGACTAACTTCGTTTATTAATATATTAATATCTACAATCTCAAATCCCACAAAATCACCAAAATATTCTTTCTACAGAAAACATTAACTAATTTCTCTGCATAACTAGGTTCTTCCACACAATAAACAGTAACGAAAATATTCCTTGTTTTTTTGGCAATTATTTGAGCAACCAAGTAACTTGCCTCTGGAGCTTTGTCTGATGCCTTCATTCTCTTTGTGAACGTTGAAGCCTACGAAGTATTCCACTGGTTTTGCTGGCAAATTTCCGCGCCTAGCGCTGAAATGAAGCTTTAATTTGTTTGGTACTATACTTTCGTTTGCAAGTATATCTCCACAAACTAAACACAGGGGACTAGGGTTGTTTTCATTTCCAGAAAATGTGAAGCCCAGTTTTATATAATCTTTGTTGCATAAACGAAGCTTAAAATATTTTCCTCTGCCCTTCGCACTCACTGATGCACGTCATTCAACAGTTGTTTGAGTGGTTTCCATCGTAGTTTTTTTTTTTCATTGGAAATGTCATCTGCAACTTTCCTTTTCTTAATTCAAAGCTTATCCATTTTGTAGGTAATTTAATTACTATTTATGAATAAAACTAAGTTGATTTACAAAGTTATAATAACTAAAAATGTAATTAATATCACCGGTTCCTAAGGCTAAGTACGCGAGACTGATAAGTGTGGCATGAGTTTAATGTGATTTCATAATTATTAGATCAACCTCAGTAATGCGTAATAACTGTATAGGTGAGAAATAACTTTAGACAATTTGAAAACAGTTCCAGTGTGTTTTGCTCACTTAAACAGGTGCGAATTTGAAATTTTGTAATCAATTTACTTCGGACAAAAGAATAGTGCTTGCAATATGTTAATTCTTTCTAAGGCGGTGAGCTGGACGAAATACTTAGCTTTATTTCGTCTGTCTTTATGTTCTGAGTTCAAATTCCGCTGAGGTTGACTTTGCCTTTCATCGTTTCGGGGTCAATAAAAGTACCCGTTACGTACTGTGGTTAATCTAATCGACTGCCCCCTCCCCCCCCCCAAACAAAATTGTGCCTTGTGCCTAGAGTAGAAAAGAATATGCTAGTTCTTTTACACTGAATATAATCCAGTGACAATGAGCGTTATATAATGAAGATTACGTGTGCCTTTTTTTTTTCTTCTTTAAATCTCGTCTCCAAACATTAAATGGGAAACGATAGCCGGTAGGTACATGCATTGACATGTTCGCTATGCTATCAAACAGATTCTGAAAAGCTGAAACAAATTGGTATTGGATATTTTATATATTGGTTTCCCGTACGTTTGCAACACACCTACGCCCTGCTGGAGACACATTAATTTGTCGTGAGATACAGTTTGGTAAACACTGTTCTACAGAAAGAATGATATCAACAGGCTGAGAAGTTTCGACAAGGAAAAGAAGAGGCTAAAGATCTTTCAAGAAAATCTATGTCATGTAGTAGCACTCGTATTGTATGAGCTATATAACAAACAGCTGCAATAAGAAATAAGTCAACCAAGTGCTCAAATCTGAAATAAGTGACTATTCAAGAAGCAATCAATTTACTATTTTGTTATATGCAACCCACAAACTGCTGAACGAACGCAAGGAGCAAAAACACAAAGGAGAAATATTTTACTTGCATTGTAAGAAAAGGATATGTAAATGCATGTTTCCAGATACTTGAGAATGAGTGAATACGACAGAAATCTTAACCATTTTAGGCCCCTTCACTGGTACGTTACCTCACAATTCTGAGGTTTTAATTTTGCAATCAAAGTTTTGATTAGTCAAGAGACAGCGCCTAAACATAAAAATGCGATCTAAAATGCCGATCATCAGTATTAAGTTAAGAATATCGGCATGATGATATCTTCCTGTTTAGCATGATGTTGGGACAAAAGTAATAATGTAATCCTACAGAAATATCGTTGTGGCAAAAGTAATAATGTTCGCTAAAATTAAAAATGCAATCCTAAAGCAATATCGTTATCTAATTTCCAAATTTGAAATTGTATTCTTACGTTAGAAGCCGTACTATTTTATGGAAGATTTCAAAGAATTAAAAATTCTAAAGATACTCAAGAATATGTTCAAAGCAATACCAAAATACCAAGGGAATTTCAGAAGCCGACATAAATCGGAATAAGTAAACTGCAATACTCTGTATTTATTGTAAATAACAAACTATATAAACCTGGAACAGTTGGAGTTGTTCTCAGTAGTTCTGTTAAAGTCTTCTACATGACCAGCACATTTTGTTACTTAACATGGATAGTGTAATTTCAGTACGCTGCACTTTCATAACGCTATGCTACATATATCTTTAAATGATTAAATTAACATCCATAACAACATACCGACTTTGATTTTGGCTGCGATAAATGATAAAAGTTTACTGAGTATCAAAATTCTGTGTTTGTCAAACTAATAATGAAAATTATATCATTATCTTATATTATCCTCCATTATCTTCTAATTGAAACCTCTTTTTACAGATTTATTTAGTCTTCAACGATAAAAAATATCTTAATAGAATTAGATAAAACAAAAATATAATTTAAGTATTCAATATTGTGGAAAGAGATAGACGTTTCCATTTAAACAATGGTATCTGATAGCTTTAAAGACATACGTTTTAGCCATAATATTTTGATAATAAAATATCTCCTCCAATACTCACATTGCCACAGAGGAAACGGAAATGTATCGAAAGCGCGAAAACAAAGAAACGAAAGAAAAGAACATCCAGTTTTCTAAGGCTTTATATATTTGCTCTTATACTTTTATATGCCAAATATTATTTCTTATACTTTTATATGCTAAAAAACATATTTTATACAGATCCTCAACCTGCTAGAAATGAAAGCTTAATATCATATCTCTCGGTCAAACAATAACGTCAAGTTGAATACGCTAAACTTTCAAAAAAGATGAGTCTCATAATATGAAACATCTTTGAATATATAGGTTTTTTTTCAACAGAGCTAACCTCGTTTGCTCAACAATCTATGCTTTATATATGTATATTTATAGTTTCAGTACGCGCATGTGCATGTAATGCCAGCAAATAGCGAGAAAGTTAGAGAGAAAAAGAAATGGTAAGTGATGCATATGTTTATAGAATTGCTTATATGCGTATTTATAAAATCATAAATGATAACAATTTGTCTTAGGTTCGATTGTCTGCGAATATTTAATGACTTTTTAAACAATTGTATTTATATGTGCTGTTCTAAAACTTCAGTACACAAATATTTTGCACACATTAATACTCACAGAATTGTTTTATGTGTCGGACTTTTTTCCCAAGTGACCTAGTGACAGCTGATTCAAGCCTAAAGGTTTAGGTTGATGATTGATAAAGCGTAAAGATTGATTACCTTTCAGGAAATCAACTAACAGCAGATTCTAGTTACAAAGGCAAAGAAGAGAAAAACAATAGAGTGTTTGCTGAATCACGGAGGACAAGAGAAAAATAGAAAAATAACCTAGTGTCATGTCACTTTTCATAGCTTAGAATTGTCTTAAAGTCTTTTGTTTCAATGGTTTTTACCTACGATGTATGGTGATTTAAAAAACGGTAAATATTTGACATCTAAATTATGAGCTCAATCCTTTCTTTTGACAACATTGATCTGCATATAATAAACCATAGTTTTGGTAACATGCTTTTGTCTCAACGAATAAGATATCTATGCCTATGGCATCCGCAAATCTTAGAAAACAATTAAGGTGATGTGTTTGGAGTGTTTACAAAATTTGATGATGTTTATACATTTTTAGAGTGGTCACCCCACTCCACAAAGTTACATTTTGAGCTACAAAATTTGAAATTGGGTTCAATAGAAAAGCAGCTGAGATTTCAAATATGTGAAGTCGAAAAGGGGAGAATAACGCCTGAAATCGACTTTCGTAAGCACACACACACACACACACACAAACTAATGAAGAATATGTAGTCTTCTATCTCAAGGGAGGGGCTGTAGAAGAGTGTGTAAATAGTATTGCAGATCGGAAACTGATGGTCCCGACCTGCATTGATAGTCAACATTGGCTTCCGCAGGTGGCTGTGGACGTAATGGAAGAAAGTGAGTTTTTCAAGATTATGGATTCCTTTTCTAAAGAGAAATATAAATTTCCTTTTTGGGTCCCCAGTCTGTTGCTGCGGCATTGCCTGCAGGCGGCAAGGGAATTGATTAGGACGCTTGGTAAGAGGCTTAGCGCCTCAATTTACGTTATTATTAGAGGTTTATAACTCAGTTTGCTTTTCATTTGTTAATAAAAAAGAAAGAAAGAAAAAAGGAAAAGAAAAACAGTGTTTTCGAGGGGTAATCGATCGGCGGGTGTCGTTGCCCCTCTCATCTATATCATTTTGTATCTCATTTCATCTCTTTTTGTATTGTTGTCCAGCCGGCATTGCTACTGCAATACTTTGTAATGCCCGAGTGGCAAATTTCATGAAATAAAGTACAGTAGAATTTTACTTCTTAGTTTCCTTTAGAGCTGACGAATTAGGCAAACACTACTGTAGAAATCTTGTTCTGTACTTTTCCATTTGTAATAACTTCAGAATATTAACATGCATGCGCCCGCATTTTTCGTTGTAATATATATATATATATATATATATATATATATGTATATATAAATACAAATATGTATACATATATATTGGATGATTTATTATCCGTTTGATAGACACAAGCACGCATCAGCAAATAATTTGCTGATTTCTATGAACGAAAGTCGCAATTCTTGTTTAAATTTATTGATCCGGAGGAAACCCTGACTGAAGACATACAACCAGATCAAAACACCGTGGTGTCTTAAATCCCCCTCACCTAAAGGAATCGAGTGTATTGTTAAATAAAATCGTTTGAAAGGAGAATTTGCATCTCCGAAAACAAAAGGTAGCAACTATACTATATTCCCGCTCAAATATTTGAGAACGTATTTAGAACGAATACGTACGTCATTGCTTTGATTCTCACTTTTCTCCGTGCATATAATGAATTAATATATATCTATATATATATTGAAACATCGATGTATGTCGCTCTGTAAAGAGACTTGATTTGAGTTTCTTCGCTTATCCATGACTAGCTTTCAGGTGCTTTTAACACCAGGCGCATTGGGAATGTATTCTCATACTCCAAAAGCGCAGTCCACCAACGAACTAACAACACACACACCTTGTGTACGTGTGTTCGATTTCCTTTATATACCTCAAGCTACTTCTGATTAATACTTAAATTTTTTCCATGGCATGAAACGTTGGAATATGTCAGCAGATGATTTTTTAAGTCATTTAGCATATAGTCATAGTCGGCGATATAGGACTTGTTCGGTACGTGGCATTGAAAAGTCAGATGAACATGGGCGCTTCATCTGAACACAGATGAAGTCCGGATGAACGAAGAAAATATCTTCATACAAAAGTACAAACCAAGATTTAACAAACTTTAACAGAGTACATACACAAATAACTATTCACACACAAAACTCATTCTGCCACTTATCATGAGGAACCTACACAGATAACAATTTAAACTTTAGCCACTGGACAACATACAAACTACATCTGTCCACTCTTCCGCCAAACAGATTAAATTTGGTGTGCCTCGATTATAACTAAACATATTTACTCAACTGAGTCGGCCTTCTTCTTAGGTGCAAAATATAGTCATGTGGTACTAACGCACGAACATAGCGGGTAGCATACAAAAGGTATAAACTTAATCATGTGTTCATTCTCTAAAAACACTTGACAGAAAACATTCAGAGCATTGATTTTTTGGACATGTTCAGTCATCGGTGTTAGCCTTAACTTACGACGCCAAACATTGTCGCTTGATACTAACACATGGACGTAGTGGGGAACCTCCAAAAAATGTTTAAAACCACTCATGTGACTGACTCTCCTCTACCAATCAAATCCTATTCAAAACATATACTAATTTAAGCCATGAAATCCTTATAAAAATAGGGAAAGCTTCAAACACTAGTCAGAAGCAAGACAACTGCAACATAAATTTTGTCTTTCTATTTGAACTTTTTGAAAATCAGTGTAAACTCTAAAACCGGTTAAAGTTTTAAATATGTTAATAAAAAATATTTTAACTATTCTCAGTGCA
>NC_068984.1:30065539-30074688 GCF_001194135.2 Octopus bimaculoides
GAGAGAGAGAGAGAGAGAGAGAGAGAGGCGACAACAATCGAAAGACAAAATTTCAAAGAACCTATTCAGAAAGCACATTTTAATATCCGATTTAAACTATTCCATTTAAACGATCGCAAAGTTAGATAACCTAAATTTATCGTGAAATATATTTAAAAAATGAATATATATAAGTTATTGATATTGATTATTACATTGTTACAAACCAATATTTTATTTCTCTCAACGACTGTGTTGTTGAACTCAGTTACTTCACTGCTCATTTTCTATTCTCATATCAAGGCATTTTCCTCCATATCTCATTAGCTGTTGAATCTTTTAGTCTAACATTAATTTTTGGTTCTTCCTCCCGTAAATCTTTAGTTTTGAGACTACGTTAAATTTTTCACTCATATTTGAAAAATATTCAAGTTGAATTGCTGCTGCTACTGTTATTGTTACTACAGCTGCAAATGTTGTTCTTACAGCTGCCGCTTACTTCAAATCCACCCGATGGAGCTGAACAATTATTAAGTGCATTTATAAACCACCCGTCATTTTTCTACACGTAAAATAATTAGTGCTGCATTATCTAATAATACAATAAAGTTTAATTTGATATAGATGTTGCTCCTATTTTAGTAGATTAAATGAACGCATAAATGAAACTTTAATATAGGTTTTGAATTAAAGAGGCAGAAGTATCTATTTTCATGTTGCTCTTAGTATAAGGTGAATAGATATACGGATATAGACATTTTTGTTTTTCGATCTCAGAAATAAATCTCTGTAGTAATATACCTCTGTTGAAGACTAAACTATTGATTAATAGAGAGTGGGGACCTTTCGCTCATTATAGCTCATAAGGATGGCCTTCTTCAAGTACTCAAGATATGTATAGCAAAATATATTTTGTTTACTACGTTGTGCTACTTAACTTTAATTTTCTATAGGAGTTTTAAAGTATTCCATAAAAGTGTAAGTTTGTATGTTTTTTTCATTTCTGCATTATCGATAGTTAGATTTTCAAAATAAATTTAGTTACATATTTGTGTATATTTAAACTATTTCGTATAATGTAATCATACGAAATTTTCTTCAATGTCGACTTCTTATGTAAAATTACTTGCACTTGCTTTAAGCAATTTTAGGGGTATGGAAACCGTTCTCATACAGTATCCAGTCATTGACTTAGTTTATGGTATCATAGCTGAGCTTCACTCACCACAAATAACTTATGGACATTACGTTTTCTTGCCGTTGAATTCAAGAAATTATGTAGCAGTTATCCACTTAAAGACAAGTATACTTGACTGGAAATAGTAGACAATTATTATCTCATCTACTTTGAAGGAGAAGCGGAAATTTAATATTCTTAGCTTGTTCGATATCCGCAACGATGCTGTGTATGTCCCTTTTTTAATCAATATCGAAGTGAAAACCGTTGGTGGAAATCTCGCGAGAGTATATATGAGACAAATCACATGTTGGGATAGTGTTTCAAGTTTAAATAACCATGATTGTGTGGGATTTATCTACCAGAGCGACAATGATTTGAAGACTGGCGATTGTAGTAATCTGGAAACTAATGATTGCTTCATAGTTATCGGAATGTGCACGGCTGGCAAATGTATTTTTAAATGAAGCTGAATTAATGGCGTCATTAGCAGATTATCACAAGTATCTGTATAAATCAGCTGCCAGTTGAACAAGACGGATCATCATCATTATCATCATCATCATCATCATCATCATCATCATCATCATCATCATCATCATCATCATCATCATCATCATCATCAGTAGTAGTAGTAGTAGTAGTAGTAGTAGTAGTAGTAGTAGTAGTAGTAGTAGAAGTAGTAGTAGTAGTAGTAGTAGTGGTGGTAGTAGAATCGTTGTTGGTGATGTCCGTTTTCTTCATCACTACTCACTTCCTCATCATCATCACCAACATGAATATCATTGTCGTCATCCTTGTTTTCTTCTTCTTCTTCTTCTTCTTCTTCTTCTTATTATTATTATTATTATTATTATTATTATTATTATTATTATTATTATTATTATTACTATTATTATTATTATTATTATTATTATTATTATTGTTATTATCATTATTACTACTACTACTTCTACTACTACTACTACTACTACTACTACTACTACTATCATTATTATTATTATTATTATTATTATTATTATTATTATTATTATTATTATTATTATTTTTATCATCTATATATTTTTAAAATAACCATTTATATGAAAATTGAATCAAGATTATACAACCCTGTCTGATGCAGTCAGTCGGCTATAAATGAATGTATTTCTACCACGACTTTCCTTTGTTTACTCAATGAATCAAATATCCATTATCCCAGTTAATGCACTTAGACATAATTTCGATGTTATCAAGAAAGTCCTGCAAACATATTCTTCAACCGTCTGCAGTCAATTCACTATAGGCTCTTTTTCTGACGTATCAAATTAAGGTTACAAACAACATGGAAATTCTCAAAAGATATAAGCTTGGTGTTTATACTAACGTCATATATTTGTAGCATGCCACAAGGGCGAATTTCGATAAAAGTTTGTGAAGTGGTTTATGGCAAAAAGTTGAGAAATCTTTACGCATTTGTGTTTCCGTGATGTCCAAAATTGAGAGGTTGTCATTGTCCCATTGACAAATGCTTTTCAAGTTCCTAAATTCCTGTATCTTCAAGTGGTGCATTAATGACGTAAAATGTATCGCTTCGTGTGGTTGTCACATGACTGCAGGAAATTCATACAGATGATACAGAGATATAATTTCCTTAGAGGTGAGTGTTGTCCGAAATATTAGCTAATAGCTAGCAGGTCGCTGTTACACATAAAAATACACACCACCTATTTCTTTCTTTCCTTCTTTCTTTCTTTCTTTCTTTTTTTCTTACTTTTTTCTCTCTCTGTCTCTCTTTCTCTTTCATTCTCTCCCTTTCTTTCTCGCTCTCTCTTTCTCTCGCTCTCCTTCTTTCTCATCTTCCCCTCTCTTTATTTCTCTTTCTTTCTCTCTCTCTTTCTCCCTCTTTCTTTCTCTCTCTCTTTCTCCCTCTTTCTTTCTCTCTCTCTTCTTCATCTCAGTCTGTGTATGTGTGTGTGTGCGCACGTATGTTTATGTATGCAAGCATTTGTGTGCGTATATATGAGTGTGTGTTTGTGCACTCCATTTCAAAAATTATGGGAATGGAATGCCTTACGTTTCTGTTCTGAAAAATCACCGGAAAAATTTAGAATAATATAAAATAGGAAGTGTTAGGAAAAGTAGTAAACTTTGGCACTAGATGTTATACAATAGCGGGCACTGTCACATTATCTACTGCTATGATCCATTTTACATTTTGCCTGTTCAGCGTTCGTCTGCATCAATATCAGCTTTCTGTATGCAACAGAAGGCAAAACTCACAAAATATGTATGCTAGATTAAAGTGCATCGTTAGGCACAAATGAAATCTCCAACATAACATTGTAGTAATTCAGTTAAGACCAGGCTTGATCCATATAACTAACAGTGCCCCAGCATGATCACAATCTCAATACGTAAAACATTGCGATATATTAACTTATTGCCCGAATAACAGCAATCACATATTGTTTTGGCGTGTTTATAATTCGACTAAATTGTTCTCTATGTAATCCTAGATAGATTTTAATTAGCTGTTTGTATTCGGATCTTCGTTTAGAAGGCATCTTTATAGATCCATTTATACTGAACATTAACTCTTGTTGGAAATAGAAATCTAGTGGTTAGATATGCGATATGTCTACAAAGCATTATATCAAATTCATAAGAGGGTACAATCATCAAAAGATAGTTGCAAATATATCATTCTAAGTAAGTTTCGCTACACATATTGTCAAGAATCTTTCTCAATGTTACAGAATTTCATGTCTTTCACACGAAACATATGAATCATAAAACATCGATCTCACTGTCATTTAAGAAGGAAATAACATGCTTAAGTAGCTTGTTTCGAATTTCAATACTTGAAATATGGTTGGGGAAAAACATCATGAGAGACAGTAGTAGTTTCTGAAAACTATAATAACAGCATATAAAAACAGCCTCCAAGAATGAAGGCATATTTAATAACTAAGAGATATTTAACGATCAATGACAATATTTGATCAGCTTTCTCTGCATGAAATACACTTATGATTTGTGAACGTGTGTTGATGCAATATTCATGGGCAGCTTTTAGCAATATTAAATACTGCAAGCATTTCAGTGTGCGGCTGTGGTCGGAATAGTGTTCCTCAATCGAATTAAGAGTGTACACGTACATATGGGCATGTATATATATACACACAAATGCATATATAGTTCTGTGTGTGAGTTAGTGTGTATGTGCGCATATATATTGTTACGTATATGATGTAAAATGATCATACGAACAATCTAGACTGACATTATGTGGCCTCTCGACCTGCTAGGGATAGCAAATAAATCTGTCTCCTATCAATCATGATTTTTTTAAAAATGACCAGGTAAGACATCATAGTCTTACATAAGTTAATGCAGAGTGAAACTAGGATAGACACCACTATGACGTCTTCGATCACGTATGGAAATCCGTAACTATGTAGACGTAGGCTTGCATACATGTATAATACGTTTTGGCATACACTTCTGCATGTGTGCGTATCTAGTGAGTGTATGTATATATGTATGAATATATGTACGCGGAGAACAGACTTACTTTTTAAAAATTTTTCATATTTTTACGAGTTTCAATTTATGAATTCGATTGTTTTAAAGCTTTTATATATATAATGCATTAAGCAATTTATATTAACAGTTATTTTATTATCGGGAGAATAAGAATGAATCTTCTTTGACGAGACGACAATCCTCCGAAATATGTCTGTTAAGTATTCCCAGCTATTTTGTCTGTTTACTAAATATAAACATGGGAAGTTTCCACATCATTATCAATAAGCAAAACAAAGGCTTTCACATATACACCTTTGGATTTATTATCATTAACATGTTTTAGATATCCTTCTACGTAAGTTTAAACTGTGTATATGAATATGTTCTATTTGTTTACAAAACTGACTACCGTTATTATGCGTGAATCAGGAAAGCCATTTGTTATCCTAAGTTACTGTTTTATAAAACGATTTAGATATATATACTTTTCAAGACAGCCACCAAATAGGTTGCATTTTCTATTTTCATATCGTCTGCAAACCCTAGAAGGAATTCTTCAATGTTTATAACTCGATATTTATTTACTGTAATTATTTATTTTAATTATTTACTGATATTTATTGTAATCGTCATTTCTATAGTGATTCGTGTACTGGAAACAAGGTTACTAGCTTTGTGTGTCATCCTTCCTCATTTCTCAGCGCACAACTGGAATAGGCCATAATAGATTTCAACCCAGAATTTAAAAGTAGAGTTCGAAGGAGGTGGGGTCAATATGTAAATTTAGATAAGTCCCATTCCCTGTACGTTCAGTCAGAAATAGCTGAAGCCGGGACTCCTGTAAGGCCGGGATTCCTGTAAGGGTGAGACTCCGGTAAGGCCAGGACTACTGCATTGCTGGGTCGCTACGCACTATAGTAGTGACTGAGTCACTTCATTAACAAATAGTTTCACTCTTTCAGTAACAAAGCAATGAGGATGCTGATGTATCTATGATGACGTCGGTCAGAACTTAAATGATACTTGTCTCTACACTATTTTGACATGTTACTAAGGCAAAGAATGCAATAAGAGGTATCTTAAATCTCCGTACACTATTATCAATCAAACGGATGTGACAGGTAAAATGAGAGATAGCTATCTACACATAAATATCCAGAGACTCAGTGCGATACTTGGAGAGGCAAAAGTCACGTCACATATTCAGAAAAGTAACTCTGTACTCTACCCAGAAAGTCCGTCATATTCATAGGGTTGGCACTATCATGAGTCGACATACCACAAGAGTACTAATTGGTTGAAATCTGCTGAATAATAAGATCATCAAAATGATGTTTACTACCTAGGAGATCTACTCTCCGACTGAGCTTAAATAGAGGAACGTAAAGAAGCATTCTATAATCATCAAAAAATTTGCCTGGGTAGCGTGTGTTAATATGATAGGAATCTGGTGACGGCGCATTTCAATGCGTGACTCGACAAAAATGCGTTATTCTTTGCAGTGGTCCCTGATGACTCGACCAACAACGGAAGCAGCATTGAGAAGAGTTAACTAGTACTGAGAAGTAGTTGTAGAGCTTAAAAGGTTTGTTAACAAGTTCTTCACCTCACCCCAAATCATCCACAATATTTCATTGGCTCACTCATTATTAATTACAAAGGAAATTGATTACATTCTCATTACCATGATTTGTCAGTCATACGTGGAAGATATCCGAGTCTGTCGCAGGGAAGGTTTTGGCTCAGACCACATTTTAGTTGTTGAAAGGATTAGCTCGGTGCTATGGAAAACACTGACAGCAATGATTATGTGGGCCTACACTACGGATGCTCTCATGCGGCTGATACACCAGGCACACTTTTGATACAGAGAAAAACAATTTTGAAGCTTCAAGAGAGATTGAAATTTAAAATAAGATTCCTCAAACATACAGTAGAACAGCATCATCATACCTTTGTTAAGATGTTTTTCCTGAGAACATCGATCTATATGTGATAAAACCAAACATTCTCCCCGGGCATCTAACAAATTTTAGATGGCATTTAAAGATGGGCTGTGCTACTTTTTGCCTAGCTACGTAACAACTAGCAACAAGACTTCAGATGTCTGCGTGAAAAATACTGTGGAATACATCTTTAATGTGAAAATGACATCTACATTATGTCCCGACTATGATATAATAGAATTAACGATTTATGGTCCAATTGGAAATCAATTGATAAAGAGATCTGCAAGTTGAACTGTCTCAAATTCTTTCTATGCAAAATAATGACATAAAACGGAAGCAATTTATGCTAATAATGCAAGTTATATGCATTAAATATATCCCAGAGCGGATTGTCAAGGTTCAAAAAATATCATTCCCAGGAATAGAAATATTCTAATGAGGCAGAGTTGAAAAAAATACAAAAGAAGAAAAACACAAATCACTTAAATAGTAAACGATTGGCAGCAAAACACACGCATACGCACATGCACATACACAAACTCGCACACACAAACATATACAAATACGCACATACAAATAAACTTACACTTGAATCTCTTTCGTAAATATTGGAACTGACATAAACACTCACACGAAAATGTGAGAACATTAAATGATACCATGGTTGCAGACACCATAAAAACAAAAGTTTACGACTAGATATTGAAGCAGCTGCTCAACTAGCCAAATGTGAATGTGCTATAACTGTAATTTGCGAAGACTTGCTATAAATTCGATCGTCGGGTAAATTATCAGAAATGATTTCTTTCAATGACAATAAAATCTGAAGAGGTTTATATTTGCATTACATGACGTGAAGAGGAGAACAAAGTATTGCGCATCACTCTCTCCAGAAGACGTTATGATAACGAGAATTGTCAGAAGATAGTATGTATAATATAAATTTGTTAGTGACAAAATGTAAGGGTAAGTAAATAATGCCTTGAGTGGTGATATTGGTAGAGTTGATGGCCAAAGAAAGACATAAAAAAGAAAGAGAAAAAAAATTAAAGTAACAATAATTAGTTAATAAATGAGATGGCTATGGTTTTACTAAGTAAAAACAAAATTAGACGTGTGGTAGATGGTACGCGAGAAAAGATATTAAAGGAGATAAGGTAAAACGCCGAACATAACGGTAAAAATACGTTAAGAAATGATAATGTGGAAATTATTAGTATCCACTTTTGACACACGAAATGAAAATTACTCAGAAAACTATTTTGATATGAGCATACGGTATAAACAAAAACTACGAAAGGAAAAACAAACAAAGAGAATGCAGTTGATAATAAGGAAAGCACCAAGTCAGGTATATTTATCATACGCAACCATAAATATCATGTCATACGCAGACAAGTATCATACGTACACAAATGTATATATATATATATATATATATATATATATTGTTGTACTTGGGGATGGTCATATTGCCAGTTTAGCCAATAAAAACACACGCACTGTATATTTGGTGTTAATTTTTTTTTTTTTTCAGCTTTATATTACATTAATCTTAATCTTAATCTTATTTCGGCCAGACTTCTTTCGTCACACTTCTGTGACCTCATCAGTGGTCCTTTGTTTCCTTCTTTCTTATGTGTGTCTCGTGTGTGTGTGTGTGTGTGTGTGTGTGTGTGTGTGTATACACACATACATATATGCGTATGTATATATCTGTATGTATGCATTATGTATGTGTATATATTTATATATATATTTATTCATCTATTTTACTTCCAAAAAACACACGCACTATAGCTTTGTTTCTTCACTCGTTTATTACTCTTCTTATTTTATTATTTCAACTCATGTCCATTACTCTGAAATCTTTCGTCACACATCTGTGACCTCTTCAGCGACACTTTTCGTTTCGTGTGTGTTCTTGCTCCACTTATTCTATTCTGTTCTTCTAAGACGTGTATCCTTATGTGCGCATGCGTTATGTCATTGTTTGTTTGCGTGTGTGTGTGTGTGCGTGTGTGTATGTGTGTGTGTGTGTGTGTGTATGCGTGTACGTGTGCTTGTATGCTTGTGTGTGTGTCACAGATTTCGGCAGCAGTGCGGCCGTCCCCTCAACTCCATCTTCTCACCCTATTGTGTTGCTGCTGTCCGACGACCCGAAAAAAGAAATATGGTAGAGTTCCTGTATTTCTCTGTGTTTGCGTGTTCGGCCGCGGTGTTGCCATCGTGTTAGTTGTTGTTGCTTTTATTGCCATTGCTAACACCGCCGCTGCTGCTGATGTTGTTAGTTGTATTGTTGACATCGTTATGGTCGTCCATGAAGTTTCATGTGTGTTTGTGTATTGGTTCATTTCGTATATATCCATGCCCTTTTTATATTTTTATTTATTTTATCTATCTCTGTCTTACATTTATCACAGATATGTGGTCGATATATGACTATATTTATACAGACACACGCACACACACGCACACACACACACACACACATACACACACACACACACACACATATATATATATACACATAT
>NC_068984.1:30075523-30080988 GCF_001194135.2 Octopus bimaculoides
GTGTTTGTCCCCCCCCCAACATCGCTTGACAATCGATGGTGGTGTGTTTACGTCCCCGTAACTTAGCGGTTCGGCAAAAAGAGACCGATAGAATAAGTGCTAGGCTTACAAAGAATAAGGCCTGGGGTCGATTTGCTCAAACTAAAGGCGGTGCTCCAGCATGGCCGCAGTCAAATGACTGAAACAAATAAAAGAGAGTAAAAAGAGTCAGAGAGATAAGTGCATACATGTCTATTGTGTGTGTACTACCCTGTATCTTTCTGCGTATTATTTAAGATTTTTCCCCTTTCCCTCTCTCTTAATATCCTTACTGTTTTTAGTCATGTGGTGTCGTGGTGGGTGTTGCTAATCCATTCATGTTTTCTATTGAGGTTCGCTTTGTCTACTGTTAGGCGTGTAGCCTCTGTAATCTGTTTAGATAAATGTTAGAGCAGCAAAATATCAAGCAGCAGAAACACAAGCACCGACAGCAACGACCGCAGCACAAGCAGCAACAGTGGAGCTATCATTCCCACGCCCAGAATTAACAACGACGGTGGCCACAACACCATTGGCAACAGCAACAGGAACACCAACACTTCAGCTGGGGATGGCTACTGAAGCGGCAACAGTTACAGCAATATCTACGGACCCACGACCTGCAATAACAGCACCGATGACAACTCCAACAACAGCAGCGCCAACCACAACAACTCCAGGGCCGGAGCCAACGAAAGATACACTAAAAGTGAAAACACAACAAACACACAAGTACGGAGGTACACCGCGTCGGCTGGAGCTGGCTTTAAGCGGCGCCCGTACAAGCGCAGAACCTCGTTTATGATTCTAGAAGACGTTACGCTACATCATTGGCCAGCCACGTGAGACGCCTTAAGGATTAAGTAACTCGATAAAAAATTAAATGGTGGATCATAGAGCAGTCGGGGTCCTACATGAACTGGAGAAGGTGATGCAAACCTTGCATAGCAGAGGGGGCAAGGTTCATTAAAAACCCGCTGGGCCAGAGGTCTCTCGAGTAATTCACCGAGAAGAATGCTAGTCTAATGCAAAGCCTACAGATTACTGGTTAACGTAGCTGTCGTAATCTGCTGAGCCACTTTGGTTAGATCGCCAAGTCTAATGAGTGGAATCGGAGTGGATAGACTGACTCTCACTTTAAAACTACTATAGTAGAAGACACTTGCCCAAGTTGCCACAGAACCACTCCCGCGCCTATGATGCATATTTCGAACATAAAACCATAAATATAACGAGCAATTTTATGGAAACAAAATACGTGATGTTCTTCATTTAGAATTTTAAGTGGTGTTTCATATCCCTCCGTGATATAATTTTATTTAGACAACACAAATCTAAAACAAATACTCCACAACAATGCATCATTTTTTTGTGAGAAAAAGGAGTCAGACAAAAATGTTAAGTACTCAAAATCTTAGCTTCAAAAACTGTGAATCACAAAGGGGAAAACCGAGTGAGAGTTTTTAAGCAAATCTACATAAGTTCGTTGTAAGTTTGTCCCTTATTATTAAGAGGTGTTACTCCGTATGCAATAATTCCGTTCCTACCACATCCATTGCGATGCTTTATAGAAATCGCTGTTGCATAAACGTAACCAATATAATGACTGTATATAGGTGCTCTTAAATCACGGGAAACACTGTAGTGACGGTCAACAAATATTTCATGTAACAACGAACTCATGTGATAACTCATTATTGAAGTCTAGCTGTTTCAGAACATGTGTCGAATCACTCTATTAAATACTAACTTGGTGATGGTATACAGATATAATTATCACGTTCAAGATCTGATGGAGTAGCGTTCTCCAAACCATAAGACATAAACCTATACGGTACCGTATAACAATTATCTAAACGTTAAATGTTCACACTTGAAAGTCATTAATAACCGTTCATCCATTATTTATACGAATTTCGTAGTCCTGTAGCTAATTACAAAACATCAACTTATAATTAGTTATTTGAAGGCATAACCTGGGGAGTAAAATACGAAATGAAATGATGAAAATATACACTCACTATTTTAATTCTACCGATGTTCTCGAGCATGCTTTAATGAATTTAATACTGTTCAGTTAGTCTTAAGATATTGAAATTTTTTCTGAGTTTTGAATTACATCCACCATAATTATACACACATTTCTTTAAAAGTAACCTTTATTTTACAAATACTTATATATGCTTTAACTGTTCATTATGCTAAAATAAAAGGTAATGGCTGCTCTGCATCAACGGATTTCATGTACATATATTGTAGTTTAGTCGTAGTCTGCTCTCGCTTGTATTTTGATCTTGTTGATGTCATTTGTGATAGCACAAGGATGATCAAGCAAAAAATAAATACTACATTGGCAGGCATTTTGAAAGTAGTTTTTATAGCCTTGGGCAGAAACTAGTGGAGGAAGGTGATCCATTTTTGGATACTATGACTCACAACATTATATATTTACAACCATCATAAAATATCGCCTGATAGCCTGTGATATTATGTTTATAACTAATCAGAAGGGAAGGATAAAACAGCGGTAAAGTAAATGGTCACCTCTTTGGGAATTATCTCGAAAATAAATAAGAAAAAAATAATATTTATCAACGACAGAAGTAGTATTAATATCAAAGTGTAATAATTTATTACCACTTAAAAGTACATGTGTTAGAACACGGAATACTGCGGTAGTAACTGAAACTCCAATATTGGCTTTTGGTGCATATGCACACTTTTGTTCATATCGCTAGCAAGACATAAGTCTCCTGCATCACTAGTGCTGAGATTATCAGATCACGTGATTTCGTCGTTCCCTGACCTTAAAGCTAATTATTAGTAATAGAAGCATTATTAATATTATAGAGCAATATTTATTCCCACTTAAAAGTGGGTGTGGTATTAGAACGCAGGATATTGCGGTAGTTACAATGAGAGAAACTGTCATATTGGTTTTTGCTGCTATCTCTTGTTTGGACTCAAGAGATGGTAGCGATATAAATAGAATCACAGTGTCTTATCAGACACTGGAAGATAGTCAATTTTATTGAATCTGGGGCTTTTGTTGAACCTAGAACTCCAAAATAATGTAAAGTAATGTTAACCTCATAATAACAAAGGCATTAAAAAGTACATTGGCTATTCCGAACTCCTTGTACTGTTAATGCTCTTTGATATGATCAGTGGTAACTTGGAATAACAAGCAACTAGTGTTAGAATATGAATAAGAATAATTCATTGTATAAAATGGAAACATAATGCACTACAGTTAAATACCCTCCTTAATTAATTATATTATCAGCATTGGCGACGTGCAACGCAAACCTAGCCTACCTGGTGAGTTTGGATTATGCGGCTATTATGCAACCATCAGCCTTCATGCAATACCTTACATAGTTTTCTTCTAACTAATTACTTAAGCATTTTCTACGTAAGTTGATAAATATACGTGAGAGAGACAGACAGACAGACAGACAGAGTGTGTGCATGTGTGCGTGTGTGTGTGTGTGCGCGCGCGTACGTGTGTGCATGTGTGCGTTGTGTGTGTGTGTGTGCGTGCATATGTATACAACCAGCAGTTCCGATGTAAAATTCCATGATTGAATGACGAGGGTTGTGAGTTGATTACGTACTTCCGCATATATGAAATTACTTTTTATTAGCGTAATGGTGTCAAGTCAGAATTTATTCATTACTATTGTCACTTCGATATTTACATTTTCTGAGGTTAAACTTCATCAGAGTAAATTCTGATACTTATCAATTGCCCAGATTCACTACTTCGCAGTGGCTGTTATGGCCTTTGATCTTAACTTATTGGAAGTGTTAACAAGTACATATTTTGTCTTAGTGTAAAAGATGGGCTTCAACAAATGTTCTGCTCAATACCACAGATTTTCTTGTCAATTGCTTCACCTTAACCAGTTGAGCATGTCTCTAAGCGGTAGACGACATGTGCATTTCTGAGTTGTGAGAAGGCAACATATCCATGTGTTGAGAGGAATTCTTTGGAGTTTGAATAATTCCCCTCTAGAAATATGGATGTTTCATTCATCATCCTTAAACAATCCTTATTTAGCAGCGTTTTGAGTGGGATGGATTGCGCGATTTGAAGGAAATTCTAACTAGACTCCATCAGCAATGTCATGCGTTGTTTGTCTTAATATGAGATCATCATGTCACGCATAAATGGTCGTAGTTCATGTGCCTAATGTATCTTTACTAGATGGGTAGTAATGATATAACGCACTACATATAACGCACTAA
This sequence comes from Octopus bimaculoides, assembly GCF_001194135.2. Classification (NCBI taxonomy): domain Eukaryota; kingdom Metazoa; phylum Mollusca; class Cephalopoda; order Octopoda; family Octopodidae; genus Octopus; species Octopus bimaculoides. The sequence continues at coordinate 30,079,793 of NC_068984.1, forward strand.
CGAATTTACGAGCTCGCGGTGTAATTCGTAGCATTCTATGGGCACAAGGCATAAAAATGGTGGGAGGTGAGGTCCAGTAGAGTACATCACTCCAATGCTCAACTGGTACATATTTCATCTATCCCGAAATGACGAAAGGAATTGTTGACTTTGGCGGTACTTGACTTATCCAGTACTTGATATGTTAGCAGTAATACATTAAAGTTCATCTATGCTAAAATGTTCTGAACTGAAGCTATTTCATTATATATAAGAAATGAAAACATCATTCTTCCATATTAGGTTCTCATATATTCCTAGGTTTCATATATTTGCATACGTTTTCCTAATTTTATCTTACTTAAAATTCAACAAAAATTACTTCAGGGAAAAGGGAGGCTTTTATCACCTGCTTTTTGTTAAAGACTATTATTTAGAGATATTGATGTCTACGTGGAGAGTTTGTTGCCTTAGAAATTTTAAATATTTGATACATTCTTCGTATGATACATTCTAGGATACGTATTTGATACATTCTTCGCTATAGGGGCAAAACAATAGCTTAACGAGATAGATGAATGAAATGCAAGTTCCACATGAATAATAATTTTTTTAATAGAATTATTCATTCAAATATGGAAGTCCACTAAATAGTTATTTCTGTGCGATAAATGTTAATTCTTGGGATATTAGCAAGCTACAAATTTAATATGAAGAATCTTTATTAGAAATCTAACTTTAGACCCCCAAAGTAAAACTGTTCTAATTGAACTCAAGCTTTCTCAGAAAAAATATAAGGTGAAAGCTTAGACGAAACCAGAGTAGACGAAAACGACAAGGACGGGAAATTAGACAACAACACGATACACGGAATATTCGCAGTTGCATTTTCCTCTTCACTGAAAGACACAAAAGTCATAGCAGTTTCACGCCAATTACTTTTGATACTGGTCAATTTTGCTGGTGCCAATGCTTTTTTTAAGCTACTGGGAAAAAGCTATCGAATGTGTTCTAAGACAGAAACAAACAAGACATTATATAAATACAACAAACAACGACTTACGCATATATAACAACACGAAGCCTTTACAGCTATATAGAGTAAATAAAATCATAACATAAACAATTAAATATAAGAAATAATAATTTCTTAAAATATGTCTTAATCCGCATGTACCCAGACTTTGTGGACACACTGTATATATATATATATATAT
>NC_068984.1:30081278-30082833 GCF_001194135.2 Octopus bimaculoides
ATATATATATACATATACACGACGGACTTCTTTCAGTTTCCGTCTACCAAATCCACTCACAAGGCTTTGGTCGGCCCGAGGCTATAGTAGAAGTCACTTGCCAAAGGTGCCACGCAGTGGGACTGAACCCGGAACCATGTGGTTAGTAACCAAGCTACTTACCACACAGCCACTCCTGTATGTGTATATGTATGTATACATATATCTATGTGTATGTGTCTTTGTGACTGGGTTTGTTCCCCACCATTGCTTGTTTATGTCCCTGAAACTTAGCCGTTCGGCAAAAGATTTCGATAGATTAAGTACTAGGCTTAGAGAAAACTGTCCTAGAGTCGAATAGAGTCTTCAGTTAAATGGCTAAAACATAAATAAATGATAGATCCTTGGAATCAGCGTTTTATAAATTCTTTATTCTTAATTCAATGCATCGATATTGAATTGAAATCTTGAAACAAAGCCAGCAATTGCGGTATGGTAGTGGGTGGGGGGTAGTCGATTACATCGACCCCAATGCTCATCTTGTACCTGTTTTTATCGACCCCAACTTAGAACGTAAAGACGGAAGAAATGTTGCTAAGCATTTTGCCGGCACGCCGCCTTAATTCGATGCATCGATGTTAAGAGCTCTACAAGGTAGTGAGCTGGCAGACACGTTAGCATCCGTTGCGAAATGCTTAGCGGTATTTCTTCTGTCTTTACGTTCTGAGTTCAAATTCCGCCGAGGTCGACTTTGCCTTTCGGGTCGATAAATTAAGTACCAGTTGCGTACTGGAGTCGATCTAATCGACTGGCCCCCTCCCCAGATAATTCGGGCCTTGCACCTAAAGTAGGAAAGGATATTGAGAGCTCTGTTGCACTCACATTTGTTCAAGTGGGTCGATTATGTAACTGATTTCGTTTCATTGTTAAGAATTTGGAAACGAAATCAAAAGATATCAAGTCAAGAAAACATTTTGAATTGTTTCAAAAACAAACAAAGCGAAAAACACATAACTATGTTAACATACACTCTCGTTCCGTCGTGCTAAATTCTTTAATTAAGTGTACGATGTCGTAGCATTCGAACACATTTCAGGTCAGGTGAACAATGATGAAGAAATAGAGTTCTGTTAACAGTCGAAGCTGCGAAAAGTGTAACGATTCTAAGTGTTTCATTATCTATGATACTTATCAGGAGAAACATCATGTTTCCCCATTCAGCGTGTGGTGTTGTGTGTGTGTGTGTGGGTCTGTGTGTTTGTGTGAGTGAGTGAGTGTGTGTGTGTGCGTGTGTAATTGAGTATACAGGTGTATTTACGTGTTTTGCAAGATAAACCTATACTATTAACTATGGCAGCGTTCCTATATAGAAATTATAAGCCATATATCATTTATGCCTAAAATATATGCGATATTGGTAGAATATCAAAAATAAAACACATACACATACGCATATATACACATGCATATAAACATATATTATATATATGATATACACACAAACACACACACAAACACACAAACACACACACACACATGTATATATATATATATATATATATATATATATATATAT
>NC_068984.1:30083111-30089014 GCF_001194135.2 Octopus bimaculoides
TATATATATTTATATATACATACATACATATATGCATGTAAGACAAAAATAACACCATTCAATTTGGAATCACTCATAGATTACGATGAAAGAATATACAATTGTCATGATTAACGTACCAGTAACAAAATCCTGAGGTAATATCACCGTGGCACACTGCCAATGCTGTGCCCTCAAATCTAGGAAACATCCATTTGGCAACGTTTCCCTTACATATTTGTTTATCGTATTTTACTGATCGTGACTGGATCGACTCTATACAAACACTGAAGGAGGCGCATACAAATTCCCAGCCGAGCCACGTCAAATACTAAAACTGACAAATTTTTAATATTTACTTGCAATTGTTCTCTTGAAGAAGAGAAAATGCCATGCAATTTAAATGGGTAAACAGCAGCATTGACAGCTGAAAAATAATGCTTGAAGAAAGTGTTACTGGCTTCAAGAAAAGAGAAAAGTTAATCTTGGTCGCTAGTGGTGCTTTATGGTAACATACGTATTGGATGTCTATAATCTTAATAATTATATAATCCATACGTAAAGTTTCTACGTGTTTAAATGCGTAATACTTAGACACAATTCACATTAACCCACGAAACACACACACGTACAAGAATACAAACTGTTATACGGGTTGCTGTGTTCAAGTGTAAAATTTCATATCTTTTGGATATGAACAGTGTAGTTCTAATATAGTGAGGTGACCTTTAAGTGAACTGATTTTACCAAACACAAACAATCATAACTTATTTAAGCTTGTAATTCCCTTTTGATATGGAGCTCACAACTCTCATTCCTCTCTTCTTTAAGTTTATGAAATCATATCCTGGTCAGACGTTAATATTCTTATATATCATGACTTCACGAATGCCTTGTAGTAGAGTTATGTCTCTGGGGGTCGTTTTCGCAATCCAGATTCTTTCTTTACGCATGGCTTGTTTACTTCAGTCTATATTTGTAACAAATTGTCTGTGAGGAAAAAAAAAATGTTTTCATCTCTTCCCTGCAACCATCAAATATTCATCTACTATCATAAATCGAATCATACAGCCAATAACTACAATTTTCACGCTACCTTGTCAATCAGTTTAATCGATTGTTTTCACAATTTCAAAAACGTTGTGAAGTTTTTATTCATCAAAGTTTTAAAAAACTGTGATTAATTAATTCCAGTTTAGAATTCTTTGATGTAGTTTAAATTTATTCCTCTTTTATTTTGCTTCTTCAGTCTTTATTTTAGAAATATTATACTCAGTTTCTTTAGTAAACATATTGTGAACAGACGTTTGCTGAATGAATAGTCCGTCACGCTGTGGTATACCGGTTCATATCAGGAGGTTCCGCTTTGTTCTACAACTCTATGCAACGTTATCATTATTCAATATTCCAGAGGGCTAAGGCAGTGAGCTGGTGGAATCGTTACCGAGCCGGAGAAAATGCTTAGTGGCATTTCTTCAGACATTATATTCTGATTTCAAGTGCTACCAGGGTTAACTTTGCCTTTCATTCTTTCGGGGTCGATAAAGAAAGTATCAGTTGAACACTGATGTAATCGATTATATCTTCTCCGAGGATTGTGTCAAAATTTTAAACCAATATTCCAGATGTCTCTAATTCCCTCACTCTTTTTCTTCTCTCTGGAAAACAGATAAAGAGGTAGATAGATACTGCGTTCTATTTATATTTCGTATTTTCTCTCTCTCTCTCTCTCTCTCACTGTAAGACAGATAGAGAGGTAGATAGATACTGATATAATTGTGCATAATGTTCTATTTATATTTTGTATTTTCTTTTGGGTTTAACAGAAAGAACCTATATCATACTATATGCTGTAACGTAGAATGCATAGACATTCTGGTAAGTGTACATGTTTTTATTCATTAGGAATAATAAAGACAGAGAACAACCTAGGGATCAACGATCATCTTCCAATATAATATTGATTTCACTACCTTGTTATGAAATGTTAGTAATATTTCACGTCGCGTAAGGTATAGGTTTAACGTGTGTGCACATTTTGTTTCTTAAATAAATGTAACCACTAAAAATATTTCGAAATATACAGACGGATACATACCTGCAATTATATATGTGTGGTGCGTATATGTGTTTGCATCAGCATATGTGTATATGTTTGCATACGTGCATGCATGTGTGTATGTAATGTGTGTATGTGTGTGGCGTGTATGTATGCGTCTTCATGTGCGTATATGTGTGCGTTCGTGTACGTGTGTGTGTAATGTGTCATGCATATGTCTGAACATAATCCCTTAGCATCATTTAACGAGATTTTGCTAGCTTATAATGCGATTTGTTTCTGATAAATCTTTTTTAATTCGTGAAGAATTTCATTATATCTAAATTTTGAAAATAATTTTACATAAAATACATATGATCATGACTTGCTCAAGGTGTCTTGTACTAGATTTTCAACGTTTCCAAAATAATTTAATGCTTATACAAAGTCAATAATATTTATGAATTTACTTATTATATTTTAGACGCTGTCTTGCTTTCTTGTCAACAGAAAAGCTTATTTCATAAAGAACGAACAAAGTAAACTACTTTTATATTTCTATCCCTACTTATTGGATAAATTCGATATTTTTAGTCCTGCTCACTATAAGACTACTATATTATTGCCCTTGCTCAGAAAGAAGTTGACATCACGCGTATATGCAGTAAGCAAATCTACAAAGTGAACGTTTGCGATTTCAACCTTGGTGAATTATATATACAAAATATGAACGAATGTATTCTTTACTTCTAGCCGTAGCTATTTCCCATGTGCTACATACACTCCTACAATACCGTTTTCTTTGCGTGCTATAAAGGCAGAAACAAATCTGCCTTCAGTTCAGTCGCGCGTCTGTGTTTCGCTTATTTTCTGTGTGTTTTACTACATAAAGGTCACCAACTGCCTAGCCTGAATAATTACTGACGGCATGTGCCTGATATACATACATACATATATATGTGTATATATATGTATATATGCATGCATACATACATACGTACATATATATATGCACATATATACACAAATGCGTGTGTGTGTATGTGTGTGTGTTTGTGTGTGTGTGTGTATACACAGCTTACCATATATATTTAATTCATATAGTTGAAATGTTACACAGTTATCCAGAGTTAAATAAAATAAAGAATCTACTTAAATTGTTATATTCATGAGTGAAGGAAATACGACGTTAATGACAGGAGGAAATATTAAATCGTGCTGGTATTTTCAATTTCTAACCATTAAAGTTAGAGAAAACAAAGTGTAAGTTAATAAATTGACACAGCAATATACATTTGCACTTGTGAAATTAAACCGACGAGGTTATTTTAAATGGCAGTGTTTGAACAAGCTGCAAAACGCATTGACATTTGGACGGTATGATTCATAGTCAAGATCACTCTAATCACTATTGTCCATAATAATGGGTGTCCTTTCACGGCTCACGCATCTTCGGGAAGAGCACCACGCGCTCAATATTTCATTGTTAGGTACAGTGAGAGTATTTGTGGCAGAACCTAGGAGTGATGTGAAGTCTCAGAAAGCTCCGCTCATATCTCAATATCATTTGAAGGCTGGTGTTATTTCACTGTACATACTCGAAGCTATATTTTATAAAATAAGTCTTTTACCTCACAAGTTCCCATTTTGCAAACCACTATAGATATATAAAGCTTCTAATGTATAATTATAATAGCAAGCAGTAACTTGCAGAACAATGTGAACCAGCATTTCACATTTGTTTTATTACTTTATTTTAAAAGAATATCGTACGCTGATATTCTAAAGAATATTATTTATGAAATATGAATGACAGCAGTAACGAAATTACAAATTTTCAAGATAACTGATAAAGGCTAGAGCTGGGCACTTTTTCCGAATATATGAAGTTCTTTCGGTTCTTACTCTTGTTATCTCTTTGTATCATAGTTTCTATTTATGTCTCGTTCTCTCTGTATCGTTTACTTACTTCCTCTCTCTTTCTCTCTCGCTTCCTTTCTCTGGAGTACTGAGTGAAACAGAAAATATCAATCTTTGCCTTGACTTATGTTCTTCTTTGGCTCAAGGTATTCTCGTTTTTTTTTGTGTAAGTATTACAATACTTTCTTAGTATTGGTTCCTAATATGTAAAATGCGATTCTCTCTCATGATATAGTCAAAAACAGTCATCACCGATTTTCATTGCAATAACTAGACCAATCGAGAAATGCTCCTTGGCATGTCTGAAAATCATTGTCTCATTTCGCAAAGCAGTTCCTAACTACCATTTCTCCCCGAGTTCGTTTCCTTTGTTGATATTGTTGAATACTCATTAATTAAAGATAGCTTGTAACATTTGATCTAGCAGAAATGATATTACATATGTTTAAAAGCTATATTATGTTCATTTGTAAATTCCTCCAGATTTTAATGCTTCAATATACAAAATTCTGTCTTACATCGTTAGCATATTCCACCATTCTTGATGTTCATACAATATCATAAATAGTGTCCATGTTATATTTTAAGTATTGCAGTGTTTGTCTAGTAAAAACAACTGATATAAGCCAAAGATCATTACATAGAGATTTAAGCATAGCCACTCGAACTCCTTCAATGGATTCCGTAGAGGGGCATGGCTTCTACTGAGTGTCACAAGGAAATATTCTCATTAGATTGTTGAATGAACTATGGCTGTTCTACATATTTCGATAATATATACAGTTGAGGAGATGCACACTTCAAGCAAAGAAGAGAAACCCTACAGGTTTCCTTTGACTATATCAAGGAACCTCTAACGTGTTAATTCCAAATCGATAAGGAAAACACTAGACCGTCGGTCTAATTGTTAGAAATATTGGTCATATCGCATTCTATCATCTTGAAACAATGTTATGGGAATTGGATAACGTAATGGGGATTGAACCATGACTGATAGGATAGAGTGCAAAACGTAATAAATAAACCTGATCAGAACTGAAGTAGAATTGAACAATCAGATATATAATTTACGTCTTTCAAATAATCATTTTGTATCACATTTCACATGACAAAGTTACTTGCTAATTATTATTGTAACGGCGAATTATTATCGTAGTGCTCAAATGAAATCGTTTACACACACCTAGTTAATTTGATTTAGCAACTCTAATTTAAACCTCCTTAAATTATAAATAGAAATTTACTGGCACACAGTTTATTTTTCGCTATTCAATATAAGTAACCTTAAAAAATAAATTTTAAATAATTGTGCAGGAAATATCTCAGACTATCATTGTTGTATTTCCTGTGTTTGTAGTAACAAATGTTCAAGTCAGTCAAATATGTCAAATGCAATAGTCATAACAGGAAGCTAAATTATGAAAGCCAAAGCAAAAGTGAAAAGCAGTTATATATTTATATACTAAAAGATGTATATACATACATAGATGTATATATACACAAAAATATATATAGATGTATGTAAACAAGTGTAATTTATAGTATTTGAAATGTAGTTTATTATGTTTTAACTGCTCAAATGCAATTACATATTAACAAATATTAGTGTAGATATATAAACCGTATCTGTGTTCGTGCGTTCGCGTCTTATGTTTTTGTAAGCATGTTGTACGTGTGTATATATATATGTGGGTATGTATATAGGTGTGTGCTCATGTATATATATACATATATATACATGTATACATGTATATATATATACATGCATTTTTTTTTTAAGTTTCAGCTTAGAGCTGCGGCCATGCTGATGCACCACCATGTATGTTCATATTTATTTATATATATATTTATGTGTGTGCGTGCGTGCACGTGTGTGTATGTGTGGATGTGTGTGCGTGTGTGTGTATTTATATATGGATATATATATATATATATATATATACATATATACATACACACGCGCGCA
>NC_068984.1:30089207-30090795 GCF_001194135.2 Octopus bimaculoides
TATATATATATATATATATATATATATATATATGCGCGTGTGTGTGTGTGTGTGTGTGTGTATGTGTGTGTGTGTGTGTGTGTGAAAATGTACGTACAAGTATATATCTGTATATAAATATATATTGTTTCTTCTTTTTAAGTATATATATATATATCAAAGCATTAAAGTGGAAGAACAGTGCATTCATTTTCAGCAGTATAACAGATTGTAATTAATTTTTCGAGGAAATAATTGACAGCTACTTTGGTGTTTCGACTACATCGCCTTCATCCAAACGTCTGAAAAGTTCTACATAACGGAGTCATAGAATTAACTGACAACCATTTTCTTGTAAAAATGAAATTAATACTAACTTAATATCTATGTATGTATGTATGTATGTATGTATGTATCTATGTATCTATGTATGCATGTATGTATGTATGTATGTATGTTTGTATTATGTATGCATGCATGTATGTATGTATATATGTGTGAGTATTATATATATATATATATATATATATATTATACGTTACATCTCTTCTATTAGATTGTTTCTCTCTCTCTCTCTCTTTCTCTCATTATATAAATACAAAGATACACGCTTACACATGTGACAGCTGCCATACGAGATTACCACCGGAAGAGTTTCTCTTGACCGAATCAACTCCTGTACTTGTTTTCAAGTCTTGTAATTATTTTATTGAAGATTTGGACACATTGTTCAGATACGAAGAAGTAAAGAAACCAATAAACCAGCACCTATTATGAAGTTGTGTGAAGTGACTATGGCAGAGACACACGAACGAGCACACACGCTCACACATACACGATTTACTACCATGCGGTGTTCGTCAACTAAATTAATTCACAAGGCACTGCTTGCCCCATGTCTGTAAAATGCAACTACGTGATTTCGAATCAAACAACTTAAGCAAACATACATGCCTTTATATGTATTTAAATCTTGATATCACTTATATTCTGTCTTCATATGTATATATACATATGTGTGTGTGTGTAACAGGTATGAGTTTACATATATTTTCACAACAATGCGTGTGCCCTATTATAGTGATAAATTAATTATAAAATTTTGGATTTGCCTTTTATCGGCTTTTGATTGTTAACCACCTATATTATTGTTACTATTATTAATTCTATTAATGATAATATTTAATAATAATATCTATATAAATATTTTCGAATATGTGTTCATTCAGTAATTCTATACACTGACACCGTTTTTGAATTTGGCGCTAGCTTTTCGGCGGTTAACAAGCACGACGAATCGAGCAACGTTTTTAATTCTAGGTATATAGTGAGACCTGCTAATAAGAATTAAGGGAGGTAAACTCTCAAACTTTGAAATCAATTGATCCAGGAATATCATTTCCTCATACTACGGCTTTCTGCCGTGATGGTAAGGTATTTGTTTTGTTCGTAGCCCGATTTCTGTTGTGCTTAGATTCCGAGTTCGATTCCAGGCAGTGACTTGAATAATAATAATAATAATAATAATAATAACACGAACAACAACAACAGCAACAATAATAATAATAATAATAATAACATCGAAAAATACCTTAGGAATGAGAACCCA
>NC_068984.1:30090805-30091804 GCF_001194135.2 Octopus bimaculoides
AATGAGAACCCAGGTTCGAAATTTCCCCAAGACACCTGATGAAGGCAGGTGGGTCTATCAGCCGAAACGTTGTGTTAACAACAATGAAGATGAGGACAAATATCCGTCAAATGTAAATAATGTAAATAATGTATATATCATTGTTATGATCATTCATTTTACTAATGATAATAATCAATAATAATAGCTATATAAATATTTGCGTTAAAATCCAAGATAACTGTGAGAAAAGGTTAGTAAAATGTATAGAGATGAAACAACTGTCGCGTAGGTAAAAAGACAGGCTCCTCCACGCACGGAGTTTAGAAAGAAAATGGCAGAGGCAACAAAATTTGTCTCTTTTAAAAGAAGGCAATTGCGGGAAGAAAGCAAGGTAAGTAGTTTATGTGCGTGTATGTTAAAGAGGGGTTGTTTCAGATGTGTAGCTTGGGTGTGACGAAGAAAAGTGTAATCGAAAGCTGTCAACCAAAGCATGTGTTCTACAGCGTAGAATGAATTAATGTGTGTGAATATGTGTGTGTTTGTGAAAAGTAGGTTTGGACGGGTTTGCCTCTGAATAGCAGTGTGTTCGTGTGTGTGTGTGTGTGTGTGTGTGTGTGTGTGTGTGTGTGTGTGTGTGTGTGTGTGCGTGCGAGCGAAGAGTGGAGGTTGTATGAGCAGCAACGGGCTGCATATGTGTTTCTGCGTATGTGAAAACTATATGTGTGCCTCCGGAGATTCCCTAAAATGTCCTCGTGTATTTAAACGTAGCTCTCTCAGAATCAGGTGAACAGATAGCCTGTCATCGGTGTTTTGATTTCATTAAGCCTCCTCAGTGAAGAACACTCCAAGTAAGGACATTTACCTTCAGGGACGAACATTTCAGCTGAGCAAGAATTTTCGTCCCATTATTGATATCCGTGAACAACGATATGTATAAGCTTGTGCGTGTGTGTGTGTGCGTGTGTATGTGTGTGACTCTATCTATTTACTATCTCTCTCTCTCTCTCTCTCTCTCTC
>NC_068984.1:30092151-30093563 GCF_001194135.2 Octopus bimaculoides
AGGTGCCACGTAGTGGGACTGAACCCGGAACCATGTTGTTGGCAAGCAAACTACTTACCACACAGCCACTCCTGCGCCTATACTTATAAATATAAATATATATTCATGTTTGTGTGTACATATCAATGTTTATCTCTGTGCACGTATACATATATGCATCGACATGTAATGTGATAGACGCATACGTAGATCTGTATGTATGTATGTATGGATGGATGGATGGCTTGCATGTATGTACATATGTAATGGGAATAAACTCTGTTAGGTCTGATATATATTGATATCTAGCTTACAGTGTTTATCGCTATTATTTTCAATTTATCAGTTCGGTTTGTATTTCACTTATAGCTATTCTTGACCGTCCAGACCTTGCGTAGGAGGAAGAATTTGGTGTTTGAGATTTAATCCTTTTAAACACTACTATATGCTTTCTATCCTGAGAATATCTTGCTGTCACCTATTGTCTGTATATATATATGCATGCACATGCATATGCCCCCCTCCAAAAAAAACACACACACACACGTATCATTCCATACACGCACGGATGTATGCATTTCAATAGAACTGATGTAATTAAACTTGTCTGCATATTGTTTAATTACCGTTTAGTTAATATGAATCCTTAATTCAGAGCTTATAGTAGATATTTCCTTCAGAATACTGCATGCATATAGAGAAATAATACACGCATTTCCATAATAGCCGTTGACGAGAAATTGTTTTAAAGTCGGCATTAGCTCACACAAATACATCTACTTTTCAACTGAACTCTACCACAGTTTGATACACATATACATTTAGAGATGCACACATATGCTGCTATTAATATACACACGCACAAACAGGAACCTAATCGATATAGACCCCCAATTCACTTTTAGTTTAAGTAAGAATAATTGCGGTGGAACGCGCTGAAATGAACAGCAGCGATAAACGAACCTTAATAATACGGTTATGATAATGAAGCTAAAGTAAAAAGATGGAAACTGAATGGAAGGTTTCCAGCGGCAATAACTCGCCATAATCATGGACATATAAATTCCTAAATTATAGCTGTATTCAAAAATAGAGATATAAAGCTAAGATTGTTGTAGAATTTTATCGGAAACAGTCAACTTACTGGAACATACAATGCGTTTCAAAGTAACGACGAAGTAAAGTGAAGAAAGGCGAGGTGACATTGTGTGAGTTCAAGCAAAGCAGTCAGAGCGTTTACCTGGCCATTATATTAATAAGAGCCATATTTTATTTAGAACGTCCTTCCTGAATGAACTTCCTATATTTATAAGTATAATACTTATATGATATACAATACCAATATATAATCATACATAAATACATAAACACATGCTGATACACACGTACATACATTTATATATATATATATATATATATATATATATATATAT
>NC_068984.1:30094692-30095494 GCF_001194135.2 Octopus bimaculoides
ATATATGATATTATATATAATATATAATTAATTAAATGAGATACTGTATATTGTACATTGATTTTCCAATACATATTTTGAACATTTTTGGAACAAGTCACCTTATTAAGACTTGCTAGTTCACATTTAATTCCCATGTGATTATTCTTGGCACAAATCGACTTATTAACACTTTCACTTAGCTGTTTTGTCAATGTCAACGTTGTAACTAAGTAACCAGTTATTTGCACACACATACGTATGTATACATCATTACAGTTGTGACGATTACTCATAAAAACAGAATTTCTAAAGTTACTTTCATTTTTTTAATATTCTTCCCCGGCTTTCTATTTGTGTAAGATATATACCTATGTGAGTGTGTGTGAGAAAAAATATCGTACGGAGATTTCATTTAATTGATCAACTGTCAATTGTTTGATTGATCAATTGTCAACATGACATAACTACAGATGATCATAGCTTTCAGAAAATGGATATATTTTAATGAAATTTTCTACGAATATGTGTTATATCATGTAGACTCCGAGCATATAGGAATTTTAGGAGAAAACAATTGGGTGTTATTTTGAGAACTGTTCCCCACTCGAGTGTGTTTCGGAACAAGTCGTCCATATTTGTACGTCTTCTCTGTTTTCTGCATTTGTGCATCCGTAGATTTCTACTGAAGCAACACAAGTTGTCAGTTACAAGTAAACGATTATTGAGGTTACAAAAATGCATTTGATCTTCATAAATATGATGAAACAAGTGTAAAGAGAAAAGTGTTGGAATTACTGAGTGTCTTGTTGATATATATAAG
>NC_068984.1:30095615-30106292 GCF_001194135.2 Octopus bimaculoides
GTGTGTGTGTGTGTGTATATATAAACCACCTTTCTTTCCTCGAGCGTCTGCTAATACTTTGCATGTACCCCGTCCTTGTTTTTTCTTGTGTTTTTCTTGTTTTTTTTTTGTATTAACTATATGTATAACAGAAATAACATGTACAAGTACGTGTACGACTGCTACTGTTATATTAAGAACTTCGTGTAGATATTCATAAACCGGTTTACTTTCTGCCTGGTTGTTAATAAGCTATTGGACGGAATAATGCAAACAGTTATGAACTACAGAACACAAGTAGGAAATATAAGGACAAATTCAGGTTTCTTGTCTTAAAGTTCCTTACACGCGTTCGACTGACAATTTAAATAACAATTTACACATGGCCCTTTATCGAAGTGAATTTATATATTCATGTATAAGTAACTGGAAAACTTTGACCTTTGACCTCTCGGCATATGTAAACTCCTAGCTATCTAATCAGCTTACCTAAACTTCGATGATCCATTGACAATTGACTCACATCTATCCATTCATTCATTTATTTACTACTCACCTCTTCATCTGTTACTCACCCCTTCCTTTATCTGTCTTTCGCCTACTATCTTCTCACTTTATCTTATTTTCATTCCATCCTTTCCTTTATTTACTCTCTCTCTCTCTCTGTATTTCAATTGAATTCATTCACTCACCTGTTTAAATATTTATATTTTGTATTTAAGTATGTGTATTCCTTTATATTCATATTATAATTTTAACATACACGCACACATACATACATACATACATACATACATACATATATGAATGTTTGTATGTATTTATATCTTTATTTTATATTGTATTCATAAATTTATATTTTAAAAATTACATACTTGATATATATATTTTGGTATTTTATATTGCATATCAGAAGGTTAGGGCATTGCACTCACGATTGCTAGATATCGGGTTCGATTCCGGACTGAACAACGAGTTTTGCTCGTGAGCAAAACACTTCATTTCATGTTGTTCTAGTTCACTCAACTGTAGATGAGTAACCGATCGCCTAGTCAGCAGGATGGCGTCATTTGAAAGCCAAAACAATGCAATTTTGGCTTTTTGTTCACCAGCAACTCTAAAAAGAGGAACATCTAACAAAAAAATATTTAGCCATTCTCTCGTGTTGCACGTAATAACTTTTCATGCTCAGATACAACGTTTGATTTTTAAAAAATCCTAAAGAATTGAAATAACATGCTGTGAATAATTTTAAATTCTATCACGACTAAATCTTTTTAAAACTTTTAAAGAAAATCATTATCTGCTTCAAATTATATTTAAATTGATAGTAAATAGACTAAACAGAATGTTTGAATGTATGTCACCGTTTTGGAATTAAGGAAACTTTCGACCTAGGTGCTGAGAACAAATCGTTAACATATAAAAAATGTCAAAGGAAACAACCGAAAATTTTAATTAACTATTCCTGAAAAGCAGTTTCTAACAGGCTACAACAGATGCGTTCTCACATATTTACAAGTAATCCATTCAAAATTACTATCTTGGAAAAGAAGAATACCAAAGTTTCTATAAAACCCTATGAAATATTTGGGATATGTTGGAGCAAGTACAAAAAGTGGCCATAAAAGCAGTTCAGACTATGGGGAAAAATACATGAAAATAGCCTTTCTTAACGACTTGGCGCATTGCATATCTGTGTAGTAAAGATGTTTGTTTTACAAACTCGTGCACTCATTCAGTCGCACTGCATACCACTTTGCATGAGTGCCTTCTACTAACGGTCAAATTCTTGTAAGTGGAATTTGATAAACGGGAACTCTGTGAACGCTCATCATAGAGACGGTTCAGGTAATTGTGTGTATAGATAAGCGTAGTTAAATTTATTATCACCGGCTGAGGGTTTTATTGGAGTTCAACATGTAGAAAATATATGCTTCAGTTCGAGAGTGACAACATGTGCCTTTCTTACTATTAATACCGAAATTCCTGAAAAGAGAACTAATTCATATTTGGTTGGTGCATAATTATTGCGGTTTTTTTCAATAAATTTTATTCAACAAAAAAAAAAAAAAAAAAAAAAGCTTTAACAAACACATTAAATGACTGTCTGATCGTCTGCCAAGCAAATGTGAAGCAGTAATTGAAGTAGATGGTGAATATGCTCCAGAATAATCATTTAAATATGATTTTGTCACGTTGTTTTTGTTGAATAAAATTTGTCGGGTGGGGGAAGCCGCAATAATTATGCACCAACCCAATATAAACATATAAAAGTAGAACATCATGTGCACATATTTAACTTTATTAACAGTGTCGTTATTCCTGGATTATAAAACATCAAACTAACGCTTAAAAGACATTTCCCAGTAAAATTATTGATTGATGACGATCATGAACTCAATTTTGTGAATCACCCATCAGTTTATCATTAACACGCGTGGTATTCATGAATGGTTTTTGCTCAGGCTTTTCTTCTTTGATGCATTCAATATTTATGACGTTGATGTCCTCTGAAACGTAACATTCGGAAAAGGTAGGCTTGAAGTAAAATAGTTATGAAAAAAAAAAAACTTAGGAAATAATCTAACTGTAATTCAACACATTATGTTATTTTTGATTATTGGGTACAAACTCTTTATCCATTTACATCAATGTCAGTATGCAAACGTGGTTATCTTCTTAGAATGGAGATTATAATGCATTAATCAATGACTGAGTCGACATTTGATATTTTACTCCAATTCACGTCTATTATATCTGCCACCATGAAAATTGACATCGATCACACGGGCTTCAGTTTGTAAAAGTTCTGATATATGAAGTTCACATAGTAACGGATTCATCTGGGCATAGCTAGTTGAAATCCTTTCACCTGCGCCGTCTCATAGCCAGCTTCATATTCCTTGGTGTCAAAAAATAATTATATGGCCGATATATGTATGTATGTATGTATGTATGTATGTATGTATGTATGCATGTGTGTATGTATGTCATTATTCACTTTTATTTCAAGATTTCTTGCCAATCCAGAAAGAGCCGGTCTCTAACCCAGATCCAAGGCTCCTTCATTGGAATTTCAGCATCAACAACAGGGTATTTTTGTTTGTACGTATGTATATGTGGAGATTTGTATGTTTTGTTTTATGTATGTATTCTCATGCATATTGTTGCATATCTAGACATGGTCATATATATTTAAATAATAGACTTCTGGAAAGTTTTAGAGATTTTTACAGTTCCAGTGATGGATTGGATCTGTAGTCTTCGAATTAAGTTTTTTCCTTTCTGGTTTTGAGAAGCTTAAATGTTCCTGATTAGTATTTAGACAGTGTGCTACATATTCCAGGGCCCCAATAGTTACAGATATAAACCTGAACTTGTAATTTGTGTGTATATATATATATATATATATATATATATATATACAGGTATACGTTAGAGGTGTTTAAAGCCTCTAAGGGATAGATATATCCAAAGACACTTCTGGTAATTACCTCATTAGGTAAACGGTATGCGGCAGCAGGTAATTTAGCGGGTAACCGTAGTTTAATTTATATAGACGAGAGGGAAATGGAGGAAAAAATAACAAACAGAAGTGTCTTATACGCTAGTAAGCCATTATTTAATTAGCAAATAAAGAGTGAGAGTGAGAAGTTGTTTACGATTGTTTCTGTTTATCATGGTGAGGAAAAAATATATTTATATTTTTGCATCGTTGCCAGTGGTGGACATCGTCAGAACGAAAAAGTCAGAGGTAGAGAGAAGATGAGCGAAAGATCAATGGTTACATCGGTAAAGAGAAGATCAAAGGTTCGAGTGTCTTACGTTAGAATGATACAAACCTAAATATTAATAAAAATAAAAATAACGAGTCCCAAAAAAACAATATAATTCCAGTAAAGAACGATAACACCAAGCTATTTAGTTCACAATCCGTATAGAAATAATCTCAATAAAACTGGCACGAACAACAATAATGATAAACACAACTATAGAAAGAAATACAATAACTATAACTTCATGCACTATGCGAACACTGAGGGCAGCTTCTATACCAAAAATAACAATAGTAATAATAAACGAGATAGCGACAAGATATGGCTAATAATTCCCTTCGCCATGCAGCTCGAATCGAAAATAGATCGCTCCATAATGAGATTCATAGATAAACATTTGAACGTGAGCAATAAATATGCAGCAATATTTATAAATAAAATAAGAGTAGGCCATAGCCTGACTAATAACTTAGCTACTATCATAGCCTCGATAGATAATAATAAACTGGACACATTCTGTAAAACCAGGAGAATCAGCAACATAATGCAGAATAGCTAACTCGCAAATAGAAGAAATCCCACCCCTAAAGATGCGCCTTCAAGCAACACGGACAACGACCCGACAAAAAATACCCCCACCACCACCACCACCTCAACACACTACTAGCACAGATAGACAGAATACTTTATGTGGCTGCAGAGACAGAAATAAGTGCCAATTATATTTTGAATTACTTTAAAATTTTTTAATGATTTTCTTTACTTACTATTCATAGTATTTTATTTTGGTATACTTCATAAAAATTATTTACATTTCAGAGATTATAAATATATTTCTATAAATTAAGCGATTATTCTCAAGTCATTAAAAATATGGTTTAGCTAAGAGTTCGTTTGACTAGAGATCTTATCAACTCTTCTTCATTTCAGAGCTTTAGCATGTCTATGAGATTCTGTTTTGTTCCTGAAATTATCTCTAATCGAATTTTCTATAGGGAATATTATAGACGGGTAGTTGCTTTGGTTACATATTTACATATCAACACATAATCATCAGTTCAACAAAATTAGATAAAACATGTTAGTGTAAGTTACCTGTATTGGCTAACATGCTATGAAATATGCTGAACGGTGCTGTTCCAGCAAGCTAGGTAATATCTTCGCATTCCACTCTCATCATCAGATTATCATCCAAGACAAACGATTTGAGACTACTTGACTTTGAAAACCTTCATGTCTAATTAAACAATTACTAATGAGATTTCCAAAACGTAGCACGAAATCAATGAAAAATCTTATAATTGATCAAGTTCAATTTCTGGCCGTATTAATTAGTTTTCAGTCACTTAATGTCTATCGGACACTCATTAAAACATATGACGCCGTCTATTTCACGCTCTAGAAATTACAACAAGGACTATAATATTTTCAATGGCTTCTTCATTTCTTATATATAGATTTCAAATTTTGGCACAAGGTCAGCAATATCGAGTGAGTGGGTAAGTCGATTACATGAACCTCAGTTATTAACTAGTACTTATTTTATCGACCCTGAAGGGACAAAAGGAAAAGTCGACCTAGGCAGAATATGAACTCAGAAGGTAAAGACGGACGGAATGCCGCTAAGCATTTCACCCAGTGCTAACGATTCTGCCAGCATGTAGCCTTCTTATTTCGTGTATATTAATTAGAATTATCATCTTATATATTCATTGAAATACGTGATATGGCAGGCAGTGATTATATTAGTAAAAACATTAGTAAAATACACTAAAATTTTACGTAACATTTTATAAGTAGAATATTCTCTAAAGTAATGAACTGGTATCAGTACAATCGACTTTCCCAACCTAAAGTAGATTTTAGAAGTTTGGCTATCCCCAAAAAAATTACGCCAAACCCAGTTATATCTGTAGCTGTGTATACATTTATTGCACAGTCTTAAAAAAGAGCCATAGTGATAAAGAACGCATTCCGACGTATAACAAGGCCCAGTAAGTGCAAAAGTAACATGTTAAATAAGAAATATAAATCGCTCTCATTTTTTTTCAAATCATTATTTTCGATTAATTTCTCTCGTTTTAGCTAAGTAAATCGTTGAGGCCTCAATTTTATGTATGGATCTTCGATAATACTCTTATTTGCCACATCTAAAATAACTTATTGCTGAATAATAATTTTGTCTAGCTTTTATTAAAATAAATGTGCTTATCTAAACATGCGCCAATTAGAAGAATAGTAGTATCATAGATAAGTAGGAATTGAAAGGTATAAGGTTAAAGATAGTGTGCAGTTAACTACATAATGGACTGCGTAAAAGATATTTAATGAAATGAAACTTCACTTGTAATGGTAAAAAAGTGTATTTATGGAACTTCTCTAATTTTCAAGCTTTAATGATAATTTTATTCGTGTTAACAATGGTAGTGGGAGAGTTCTGTAATTTATATAGATTACATATTACATGCCGACATGTACAGTGGAATGAGTTTGATCCCTAGTAGTCGCAGTGGAAATGTATTCATCTTAGATCTGATAACGTGGCGTTTGGTGGAATTGTTAGAATAAATCGATTGGGCATATGGACATATTTTTGTGCCAATAATATACACTAACTTGGAAATGAAAAGTAATGACTCTGGAAAATATATGAATAACTTATATAGTTAAGTGTTAAGCAGATATAATTTTTAAAAATAAGTCAAAAACTATGTCCCTGAATCCATAGAAATTTCTGCAATGAGAAGAAACGTTAATGATGCGTTTTCAGAATAAAGGCAAGAGAGACCATGCGGAAGTTTCCTTCGTTTAAAACTGCATGAGAATAATTGGAATAGAGTTGTGTATGTTAAAAGTACTTAGGCACCAAGGTTGATGGATTATACTTTCCTCTACTTCAAGTAGCCTACGGTAAAGTTTGAACTCGAAACTCAAGAATACTATATAACATCTCTCTACAGCCCAATGCACTAACCTTAACAATTCCCCCTGTTTGCCACAGTAAATTTATACAATATTGATTCCGGAAGGATGAAATGCAGAGATGACCTTGGTGGTATTTGAACCCAGAACATAGGGACCTGGTGGAAAACCTGTTTGGATAAGGTTGGTCTTCGATTATATCAGTTAAAAAAATATTCCAATGTAATGATATTCCCTCAGACGTATTTTCAGAAGGCCGTAGGTTTCACCGCTGCTGTTCTCTGTAGTGAAAAGAAAAGGAATCTGATATTTTAAGAGTTTCCCTTAGTCCTTCAGCCACAATACATCATATTCCTCTTCTCTCCTCGGCATACGATCTTATCTAAACTCTCAAACTTTATTGTATAAATCTTGCCAATGCAGACCCTCATCAAGTTCCTGAGAGTTCCTTACATCTTTTCCGTTTTCTTTTCAAACTTAAGAAAGATATTTATGCGAATTTCCTTTATCACCTGATAGGGATCTGTGTAAATTTTTTCCCGCGTAAATATAATATAAGGTAGTAATAGTATATATGATATAATAATATATAACGAAATAATAATATATATATAATATAATAATATATAACGAAATAATAATACATATATCATATAATAGATATTGCGGAAAAGTAAGAGAATATAGCAATATACATTTAATTCATGAATATCTACTCTTATTTATGTACCATTTATTTATTTCATATTTGTCAGGGAATAATTATTTTGACATTTCACTACTCGTGTGAATTATGCTTTATAAGTTTTGAAATATGCTGCAAAGAGACACTGTGGATGTCATTATAAAAAAAATACATATATCTGTTTGTTGGTAAGCATTCAGTCACTAATACTCTTCAACTTCATGTCGAATAAGCTAGCTATTACTTTTACTGAAGTAGACTGTCGATTTCTTTTAATTTATACCACTCCAAAATATGCATATTTTTACATCTGCCTCTTTAATAATCTATGCCCATTTAGTCATATATCAATAAAATCCGTGTTACAAATCAAATTGAAGATTAACGTTGTTCATGCTATAAGTGTCATGAGGTTAAATGTAAATATTGCCTAGTTGTTCGTCTGTTCTCACGTGCTGAGTTCAAATTCCGCCCAGATCGACTTTGCCTTCCATCCTTTCAGGGTCGATAAAATAAGTACCGTTTTAGCAATGGGGTTGATGCAATCGACTTACCCTCTCTCCCGAAATTACTGGCCTCGTGCCAAAATTTGAAACCAATATTACCTGGTTGTTTAATATTAAAGAGGGTAGTGTCATGTCTAGAACTGTAATAGTGTATAAATCATTATAGCTTTATCCATGAAAATAAAATGACAAGCTCATTTGCGGTAGACAAGCTATAGAAATGAGGTTGATAGTTTTTCACGATTAACTTTTGTGATTGAATTTATAATCAGATATCGATTACTTGTTTGGTCATTTTCATAAGGGAGAAATAATTTACTATAATATGTCAGTTTATTATCGTTAGCAGGAGTATATCTCGGTTCATTATAGGTAGCAAACTCTGATCGTCACACCCAAAACAAAAACAACCTCTTCATTGCAATTTGACTTGCTACAAGTCAAATATCTCCCAGTCTGTAGCCTACCATCTTTGAAAGAGGTAATACATAATTTGCTCGTGGATGGATGGAGCCTAAAAATGACTGGATAGGAAAGGCTGAATCCCCATTGATTAGACCATAGACCTGATCAATCAGCAATCATTGGGGTGGGGAGAAGAAAGAGGCACCCGGAATTGGCGGGATTTGAACTCGGTACTCATATCCAAATAAAGAAGATTCCGTGAAACATCATTTCTATCCCCCCTCCCACTACAACTGCTCGATCATTTAATTGCGGTTAATTTATGGAAGCATTTTATTTAAATTGATGTAAGGAAAATTCCTATGATATATATTATTGAACAATGGATGTTGATTATTTGAAGTTGGCTTTCGTATATGCTATTCAATGTCGTTTCACTCTTTCGAATACGCTTGTTCAAAAGGATCTATTATGACAGTTATGTTTTCAGTATTGCTGTGATCTATACGTTGCTTTCTTACGACGAAATCAATCGCATGTTAATGAAATTTGATCAAAATTGCTAATTTCATTGGCAAAGCAGACTAACAACATGTCTCTATCAGATATAAATTTACAAAAATTTAGTTAGTTCCCTTTTGCACTTCAATAGATTTTCTTTAGAATCATGCACAAATAGAAAGCTGAATGTTCGCATATACATACACATAAAAATAAATATTTCGTAAATGTTACAAATGGCTATGATGCAGCACTTTTAATTATTCATTTATTGTTAATCCGCAATGGTTTTATTCTTATGTTTTCAAGCTATTTAATATCTAAGCATGATTAAACACTTCATAAAATATATGATTACCTAAATACTTAGAAGACGGTTGATATCTCACAATTCATTTTAATATCCAGCGCGTCGATAGTGTAATAGAAGTATGGTAAAATAAACTTACACTATATTTCCAAATCTTAAGTGATCTATGCAATATTAATATTATTATTCTTTTATCTAATTTTGTAAAGAATCTTGACAAGTTATGCATTGAAGCGTTATGTAACTTCCCAAAATGTTTCATTGCTTTCAGTTTCGTCTTGTGAGCTCTATAGTCAGCTGTTCATGGCACAATTAACATTATCGAATGCATTTTGATGGATCTTGATCAAGGTCCACATACATGCGTAGTTGTTGATGTTATGGTTGATTATTCCCAAATTAATCTACAATAGCATTTTTAATTCACTAAATGCCTCGCTTTACCTTTAACTAGCATCTCTACTGCAATTAATTTTATATCTAATTTTGAGTAAACGAAAGAGTATTTTCTTTTACAATGCGTTAAAAAAGAGACATATATTAACTTGATGTTATGCTGACATAATCTGCAAAGAAGATTTCATTGTAAGAGATGGCAACCACGTCTAAATAACAAATCTCTTACTACAATGAAAGAAATAATTGGCTTAAAATTTATGTGCTGGTGCTTCAACCAGAACGAAGATAATCTCAAGAGTGCGATTACTGTTATGTAATCATATCGGTTCTAGAAATGGTCTCAGACAAATCAGTCAACTAAGTTAAAAATTACTTCACAAACCTGTTCCTGTAAATTAGATCCAAGATAAATAATTCAAAATTGTACCCGAAACTATTATTCATGTCATACTACCAAGATGACGAGGAAATATAATACAATTATAACAATAGCAAACTGAGATAACAGAATTAGTATCGCATCAAAAGAGATTCAATAAATTGTGTCGATTTATCAATTACTAATGGTAGGTTTGTTTGACATTGCTTTCTCATCTTCAAAGTGTTGATTTATGAAAACTAGTGCAATACGGACGAGTAATTGGTGACAGTATCGCTCATGGGCAAGCGTTTTAACAAGTTTTCACTTTTGTTTGTACATATGGACAGTCTAGCAAATACCGATACATACACATATATAGGATAAGATATTTACCAAGTCAAGCTAGCAGATTGTTAGTTAGATGAACAAACCGTCGGACAAATATGTAGATAATGAGGCATCTTGCTGCACAAAGAGAAAACTACCTATAACCGATGTTAAAGTACCTAATTGAGGGATAGAAAGACAAATCACATTGACAGATGCCTGTGTGTCTATTGTCTGAATTTCTGAGACGAGGAATTATTAATATTGTTATTAATGTCAGTAATAAGGCGGTGAGCTGGCAGAATCATTTTACGTCGAGCAAAATGCTTTGCGGCATTTCGTCCATCATCTGGGTTCAAATTACACCGAGGTTGACTTTGCCTTCCATCCTCTTGGAGTCGATAAAATAAGTAGCTGTTACGCACTGGGGTCAGTTCCACTGCGTGGTACCTTGGGCACGTATCTTTTACTATAGCCTCGGGCTGACCAAAACCTTGTGAGTG
>NC_068984.1:30106439-30108143 GCF_001194135.2 Octopus bimaculoides
TATTTATATAATTATATGTACATATGTTTTTGTGTCTGTGTTTGTCCCAACCACCATCGCTTGACAACCGATATTGGTGTCAACTTAGCGGTTCGGCAAAAGAGACCGATAGAATAAGTACTAGGCTTACAAAGAATAAGTCTTAGGGTCGATTTCTTCGACTAAAGGCGGTGCTCCAGGATGGCCGCAGTCAAATGATTGAAACCAATAAAAGAAGAAAAGAATATCTTATTTACACCCACCTGAACTTAAATTATAAACGTACATGATTTACAGAAATACTAGTTTGTTTTATACTGTTCTCGTTCACTCGCTGTAGAAAATTCTGGCGCAAATATATTTGCTGCTTTACGTTGAGTTGATCTTCGAAGGAACCTAGACATAGACAACAAATAGAAAGAGAAAAAGAGAAAAGTATTGTTTTACTTGTTTCAGTTATTTGACTGCGGCTATGCTGAAGCATGACGAAAATTCCACATCTTGTGCCCTTGAAATATCTACATACATATAATAGGTAATGCCAAATAACTTCTCAAAATATATCCTATATTATATTAGCGTGCGGCCATCAATAGCAATTCAAAGGGAAGGGTATAATTAAATTAAAATCTAGTTGTTATCCTTATTTTAGATATCTTCAAAGACTGAAAATTGTCAATGGACGCAACAAAACAAGAATATCTTTGTCCCTCAGTTGTAGGGCATTGAAATGGAATGATAAAACCTTGAAATCTCGAGACAACTAAAAAGACTAAAATAAGACGCCTTTCAAATTAATATCTAACCGAGTCGTATGCAACACAGCTTCAGGAGAAATACTTGGCCAAGAAGTAAAATTAAAGCAACTATATTCGATGCCTGCGACTAAATTTCAAAGTTATGTAATTAAAGCAATATAGATTTATTTGGTTAATATTTTACTATTGATGTTCACCATAAATTGGTATGATGATTGGTTTTCCTTTACATTTAAAATAACTGTATATATGGTTAATTTTAAAGATAAAAAAGAAAGCGATCATTTATTTTACTTACTTCAATAAATATTGCATCAAACACAACTGCAGCCGTAGTTTTATGTGCGCCAATGCAGTCGTATAATTAAAATGATTATGCGCAATGTCATGTATACACACACATACACATACATGCACACGCGTGCAGTCATATACATATACACATATCTTTCTTTACTTCTCCTTCTCCAACTTTCTCTTTATATATATGCATGTATGTATGTATGTATATATACACATACACACACACGCACAGAGACACATTTTCATCTATTTATGCCAAAGGACGCATTCACATAAAGTTATCGTATCAATATTTTTATTATTATTATTATTATTATTATTATTATTGTAGTAGTAGTAGTAGTAGTAGTAGTAGTAGTAGTAGTAGTAGTAGTAGTAGTAGCAGCAGTTGTAAAATCTTGCTGTTATTACTATGAGCACAAAGACTGCACGTATCCTATCTATCTTCCTCTTCAATCTTTACTCTTGTCAAAGAAAATATTTCCCCAGCGTTCGCTGTTTTACCTTCGTCTAGTCTAACGACCCTCCATGTTTGTTTTCGTTCGGTTTCCTTGTATGTCTCCACTGTCCTGTTTTTGTTACCAACTTTGACCTTCCATAAATCCCAAATATTATTTTAGCTTTTGTAGGAGCAACTGTTTTCAAAAATTCCTATTGTCGTTCA
>NC_068984.1:30108278-30114968 GCF_001194135.2 Octopus bimaculoides
ATGTAATCGTGCATATTTATATGAATATGTATGTATGCATATATATATATATCTACGTATATCAAACAGCATCAGTGTCAAGCAATGATTAAGCAGAAGCGAACTTCGGGCTTCTTAAAATATGTTTGTGGTATATTTTAATTTCTAAAGGCAAATTCAATTAGAAAATTTCTCTCTTATGGCAAAAGGTGTAAAAGAACACCATATTTGCCCACTACCTCCCTCTAGCGGATTCACAGCGTTTTGGCAGATTCAAAGCCGTAGCTTTAACTGAAAATTAGTCAACATCCGTTGAGAGAGAGAGAGAGAGAGAGAGAGAGAGAGCCTTTGCGTTAGTCCCGCATAGTTCAGTTTTTTTTTATATTATCACTCAGAATATTTGAGTGCTTATGCAACTACATTGTATGAATTTGATGCTATGCTTAGTTGCGTTTATGTTTCTTTGAAATATTATATAGTGTTAACATTGACAAACTACTGAACAGGGAAATAAAAATGATAAAATTAATTGATTAATTAAGAATATTTTGAAATCTAAATTAGAAAATTACTAAATAATTGTTTAAACCAATTTGCTTGTTGATAAATTATGATAAATATATGATGAGAAAGTATGAATACAATGTCAAAGCAAATATTTCTGTTACGAAACCGTTGTGTGTATATGTGTAGGAATATATATCCACACGCGCATTTGTGCTTAGTATTTTCGCGAATGAAGCGCCCAAAATTATAAAGTGGAAAATGATATAGTTCATAGTGTCTGTTGGTTAAAAAATATCAAGTTTAACATATGATTTTTCATATTATAGCAAACATCATATTATAAAAATATCAGAAAGAGAAACCAAATTTATCGAACTTCGGTTCGAACTCCGAAAAGGGTAACATTAAAGGAATAACCTACCATTTTATTTCAAAATATTTGTTTCGTTTCTCTATCAATTGACAATGTAATTTTCTAAACAGCGTGTCCTTTCCTACAAAGTTATTGTTATTTCGCCAGACACAGGGGAATTCTATATTAAGTGTTGTGTAAAAACCGTATTAAGGCTACAGAAGCGGGAATGCACATCATTAAATTGTTTCTATAACCTTATCACTTTCTTTTGATCAGTCGCACGATTTAATATGTTCAGAAACTGAAAAAATGTCAAGGAAATTACTCTCTACTTGGCTGGTCTACTAAAAAAAAAAAAAAAGCAATCATAAAAAAATCGATGTAACGTGTAACACTGAATGTTGTAGTGAAATTACTAGTTATAAAATGTCAGTAATAGTTATATTCACGTTGACACTGCTCAGTTATGGGAAAAATATGATTTAAATCAGGCTTTTTTTTTTGGTACAAATATAAGAGTGTCAGGCGGTTCATATCGTATACACCAAAATACATAACTTACTAAGTGAAACATCATGTTGGATACAAAAATGTGAAATATTGGCGCTTCGTATTGCGATTGGGATTAAACAGCTACAACATTAGTAAATATTAAATCAATTTCTTCCCAATATCCTAAAAGAACAAATTGTGCCTTAAGCATGAATTCTGCGAGAACATACAAATTATTTTCACGAGAATCACTGGCATTTATCAGTTATTATTGGTGAAATTATTTCTAACTCTTAATTTTATTCTTTTTTTTTTTTTTTTGCTTTAGAATCTACAATACGGGTTCTCAACTTTTGTTTTTCGTAGTTAAATGAAGTCCAAAATCTTAGTAGTGTACCCTATTTATTTTCCATCTATCTTCGTCAGATTCCTTGGAAAACCATTTCTATTGCAAATGTAAATAAAGTAGTGGTCACAACGAGAAAGAGGAATATATTTTTGCTTTTATGCCAACAAATCACTTGCATAAATTATAAAATAAATATTATTACATGTTAACTGTTGAGCTGTTGTAACTTTAATGAATAATAAACACAAACAAGCGAAGAACATAAATGATATTATTTGATATTATTAGTGAAAAAACATGTTGCTGATATTTTGCCAAAATACAGCGTTCTGAGGTGGAACCCTTGGCAAAAACACTGGATGCTAGATTTTGCTTTGGTTTCATTTCTATTACACTGAAGGCTCGGGATCTCTGCTAATTGATTCAGAAATCTGAGAACAGGAGCAAAACTATGATTGCTTTCTTTGACAACCGCAGTTAAACATTTCTGATGGAGATCCAAGCACTATGGAGGTAGAATTATTACATCTTTATCGTAAGATTGTGACTGTATTTTCAATGCATAATTTCATTTGCACTTGACTTTCGAAATTTTCTATTTCAACAATTTCTAAGATATAGAGTTCGTTTTCTGTCGTACAATGTACCGTGAAAAACTGAACAATGCCGATTCAAACAAATTGAAAAGTTTTCCAGTGATTTTTCACACATCCCAGTATAGCAGGTTTAGGAGTACATTTCTTACTTGTAAGACAAAGAAAAAGATGTTCATTATAGTTAGGTGCATCAGCAACTTTACCTCGCTTTCTATCAATTAAATAATCTAGCTTTGTTTAACATAGAGCCAGCAATACTCATTAAAGACTAAGTCGAAATAAGAGCACCACTTCGTTTTTTTAGTTGTAATATATTTAGGTAGCGACTTGGGGGAATAGTTAGTACCCCAGGCAAAATGCTTTCGTCTGTCCCTACATTCTGAATTCAAATTCTGCCGAGGTTGCTTTTATCTTTCTTTCTTTCGGGGTCGATGAAATAAGAACTGGAGTCGATGTAATCGAGTTGCCACCTCCCACAAAATTTCAGGCTTTGTGTCTATTGTTGAAAACAACCACCTTACATTAATATAGTAGAACTGTATAAAGTTAAGGCATCTCCAGAGACTTTTTTGTCCTCTTGTTCCCAATTGAAAATCACAATTAAGAACAGATTTTAGTTAACCACTCACATTCTTAGTTACTGGAATTAGGAGTTGAATAAAACAATGAATTGTAGCTATATGTGGTGCATAATTCTTACAAATGTTATAAAACCCTTGAAAAAGCGTGTCATATTTGGAGAACCAACGCAAATTACAATGCAATTACCACAAGATATTTCATGGCATGTCATGTTACAAGTCGAAAGTTGTAAATATTTATTTGCTCTTGGTTTTTGAATTAAGTCACTTTAGAAGCAAAAATTTGTTAGAGACATTATCTTTCCGAACAAATCTATTAAATCCCATTAAGAAATATTAATTGTACGTACTGTTTCATCAACTCTGAGGCATATAAAGATTTAGTCAATTTCTCATAAGTATCCACGTAATCGGACGGTTTATGTAGTGTGGCGTGTACTGTTCTGCAATCGCCCAGATTCAACGACTGCCAATATAGTGCACATTGTGTGACACGGTCAAATAAGCATATATTGATATTTATCCTTGTGAATTTAGCCTTCGATTGTGTAGCCGGCCTGCAACTCACTTTAAAAGCGTTCTTGTTGAATAGATTTTTGTTGTGTGTATTAATGAGAAAATATTTAACTAGCAGGCCTTTGAAATTTCTGGCGATATTTGGCTCAACACTTATAGAAAAGAAGGCTATGATTCAGAATAATCCTGCCGGGCTTATTCTTATTATTTGAGGTCAGGTAGTTGGATGAAAATAACTGTACAATTCGATGGGAACTAAAGGGTTATTGTAATAAGACTCTATTTTATCTAAGATTTCTTTGTAGCATGAAAGTTAAGCTATCCACCAACCACTTTTGCTGACTAAATTTTTTAGATAATATGGGATAATGATAGGGACTGCTTTTTATACATGGTAGTTTTCCTTTCGTTTATGATACAGCTTTGTACGTAAATCTATGGCAACGTCAACGAGATTTACAATGCTGATGTTATATATAAAAGGAATAAGTTTCGTTATGCTGTAAGCCAGCTAATTTCATTGTATGTCGGGAGAAGTAAGAAAGTTTGTAGAGAATATACTTCAAAAGATGATGCGAACTTTCTCGGTACACATTAAAATTACGTTTACTATGAAACAAGGGACTACTTCCGCAAATAAAAGTCACATTTATTTCCTGTATATGAAGATATCAATTACTATGTATTGACTAATACCTAAAGAAGCGTTAATTATGAGTAAGCATATACTTTTCCTCTGCGTACGCCAGAGGGGATATTAGTGTTGTTCGATCCGCTATAGAAATCACAATGAGGTTGTCACTCAATTTCAAAACATAAACACAGTTCTTGACTGTGGTCATAGTAACAACGAAAGCACGTCGAAATATTAACGAACTTTAATGATTCATCTCTTTCTCACTGACTGCTTAGAAATGAGATACCTAAATGTAGAATGCGTCATACACATTTACACGATACACATACACATAATATTTTAATATAAGCCGCTTTCCTTCGCATTTCTGAAATATTAATACACAATGCAGATTTCTGTCACTCTGCTTGAAATCTTTACGAGTTGTTTTGGACGTTAATCTCTAGTTCATCTTCAGTGATTAAAATATTAAAATATTTTCCTTACAAACAATAATTTTGCTCTACAAAACTGTGAAACTTTTATTCTTTGATTTTGTTTAATCCTAAGCAAAACAAATTACTGAAACAAAAATCAGATATCCATTTGGAAATATTGCTTGCATGACTGTGCAATGTTTTTCTGATATTTGAAGAAATTTTATTTTTATTTATTCCCTTTATTTCCGTTATTCTTTCAGCAAGAAGGCTGAAATTCATTTCGATTATCACTGATATTTGAATTTGATATCATCTTTTTCATTAAGGACTTTTGTTTCGTTATCGTTCTGTACGTAATTAAACAGTTCAAGTATTTGTTCTCGAAAGTCTCAGTCTCGATGGCTCCTACAGTGGGAAGTAAATATTTGTCATCTTTCAGAAAGACAACCAGATAAGCTAGTCAAAAGACTGATAACATGAACATGAAACTTAAAGAAAATGCATCATCATTATATTGTATATCAAACGGACCATCAAAATCAATAAAAATTTCCACTGCCAGAACACTTGAGTGGAACAAAAATAAAATTAGAGAAGTGTGATGAAGAGATAACAGAGTCTCCCAAAATCGGAATCGAGTTTCAGGAAACAGACAAGTGATATTTTTTTTAGCAGAGTACAGAGAAAAGAACATCAATATTTTTCATATATATTCTTGCATGAATAAATATTTTGTCTACAACAGTGATTTCCTCCCATGAAACAGCTGTAACTTACTTCCCTTCAAGCTCCTGTAATGTACGGGTCTTTCCATTTCCTCTCTGATATCTTTCAGTTTTCAGATCCCGCCCTGAGAAATAATTTTAAAAGAAAAATGCTCTGTTTAATTACGGCATCGTAAATTCTTAGTTCAAATTCCACCGCGAATGGCATTCCTTTCATCTTCTCAATATCGATAAAGTGAGTATCTAGAATCTAAGTTTATTTCAAAGTAAAGACGACTTTTTGCAATTTATAGCTCTGTTTTGGCTACGGGCTTTCTTGTAGATTTTACTTGATGATAATGGAGGATTGGTAGAGCATCAGACAAAATTATTACCGTATTATTTCCTGTCCTTTACATTCTGAGTTCAAATCCTACAGTCATTTTCTGTAATCCTTCTAGCGTCAATAAGTGTCAAGTACAGGGTGGGACAGAGAGGATGGACATTTTTAAAAACTTCACAAAATCATTAATTTTAGCTGCAAACGAATTTTATTGGCATCAATGTATTTGTATTGCATTAGCATTTATCAAAATTAAATGTTGAATACAACAACCATCATGTAGTGTCCGTTTTCACTGATGCATTTCTGAAGACGTTCTTGGAAGTTGGCCTCCACACTCTCCATCATTGTTCTGTCGATTTGGGTGACATTTATGCGAATAGCTTCCTTCAAATCGTCCAATGTACGGACCTTATGTGCATGCACATGTGCCTTGAGGTTTCCCTACAAGAAATAATCACAGACGGACAAAGTAGGGGACCGAGTGGGCCAAGAAATATCAGCAAACCTGGAAATGAGATGGTCACCGAAGAGAGGGTGAAGAACGTCCATTGATGATCTGGCTGTGTGGGCCATCACCCCATCCTGAAAACCACACAAGTCCAATAGGCATACGCTTTCGTCGTAATTCAGATACAAACAAGTTGTTTATCATCTCGATGTAACGCTCGGAGTTAACAATTACATCATTTTCATTATTGCCTTCGAAAATGCAAGAACCAATAGACGGCAGCTTTTCCAGCAGCACACTTTTGGGTTGTGTAGTGGTTTTCTGTGCAGTTCTCTCAGATCTTCAAGATCCCAATAACAACAGTTGTGTTGATTCTCCATACCACTGAGATGAAAATGAGCTTTATCACTCATTAACCTGTCATTCGCCTCAAAAATTGCTTCCCTCTGACGTGCAAAGTTAAGCCACTGTGCATAGTACCATGGTTTTAACTGTTACCCAATGGCCAATTTGTACGGGTGGAAATGCAAGTCATCATCCGAAATACGCCTTAACGATCGATTATCGAAGCTATGTTCAGTGAAATGCCTCCAAGCAGAGCGACTTCGACTCCGTATCAAAGCTTGTTTGACGCGTTCCACATTTTCCGGGGTCCGTACCGTTCGCGGTGCCCCTACCAATGTCCTATCCATTAGCGTACCTCGCATACAAAGTGCATTCACCCAATATAAAATTGTGTTGCGGATGGGAATAGCCTGAGT
>NC_068984.1:30114978-30120786 GCF_001194135.2 Octopus bimaculoides
CCCAATATAAAATTGTGTTGCGGATGGGAATAGCCTGAGTTTGGTGAATGTTGAAGTAGCGCCGAAACTCGTGCGGAACTGCTGTGACAGACTCGTTATTCTTCACCGAACAGTCGTAGGCACACACGCGATGTTCTATTGTCCACAGCACCATAGTTTCACCTGAAAAGAAGAAAAAATGCTGAGACACCAGACAGAATGGTATCTGTCGGACATATATCCCTCTCCCTGGGGCTGAGTAATAGCCATTTCAAAAACGTCCGTCCTCTCTGCCCCACCCTTTATTAAAGTCTTCTAAAATTTATGAGCTTATGCCAATTTTAGAAATCATCCTTTTTCATTTAATTATTGTAGTTGCTACCTTTATTACTTCTACACACAATATATACTCATATTAGGATATATTTATGCTTATGAATATATAAGTATATATATGAATATTTGTGTATACATGGGTTATCTCTGTAAAATTTGAAAAGACTAGGGAATTGAGAAGTAGAAAATGAGGATTAAATACACGAAAATGACCAAGAAAATTAAATGCACTAAAAGGGGAAGTAACAGCAAAGACTGTGAGAAAATATCAGCTTACAAAAAATACTGTGAAAGCAATTCGTCATGGAGTTCTCAAAATGCACAAGAATAGCAGCATGATGCAATGTTTTAAAGTATCGAATTAACGACAGTAATATGAATAAGAAATATAATGACATATTTTAAAGTAAGGTAAACAAATATCAGTTATTTTTGTAAAATTTGATAAACATTTGAGGTAACCATTACTTCAACGCTGTTCTTATTATTACCACTATTATCAATAATATTGTTACTAATACTATTAACAATATTTTTATTATTATTACAAATAATATCACTAAAAACATTAACAACATAGTTACTACTGTTAATCAATATTAACTGCACCATCATTATTAACAATATTACCTGTTTACTAATATCAATATTAATGTTATCAACACCTGTAGCAATATCATTACTTTGAATAATTTCTTATATAGACATTATGAATATGTGTGTGGGGTGGAGAGAGAGGGGGAGAGAAAGAAAAGAAAAAAAAGAAAGAACGAAAGAAAGAAGAAAAGAAAAAAATTAAGTCGAATCAACTCCGATATTTAAGCGATAATCTAGTTTATCGACTCTGGAGAATAAAAGCAAATTCTGATTCGGCAGGATTCAAACACAGAGAGTAAAAGAATGCCATTAGATACCGCATAGTATTCTGCTCCATATTCAAAGGATTCTGATAGTCTACTGCTCTTCCACTTATAAGGACTTTGTTGGGAATGTCAGAAATGTATGAATTTGAACCATTATTGTTTTGAATTGAACGTTCCATATTATTGCAATGGAAATCAAAAATTATACAAGAAAAAGCACATAGCTTAAATAATGGTCTATATTCAAAGCTATTATAATGCTATTATAAAAAGTAAGAATATATTCTTACTGCGAAAGCGCTAGCACTCGCTTTTCTAAATAGTACAATGTTTTACGTAAGCCTTGACTCATTTCGCATTACGAAGAGTCTGTCCGTGCAGTAGAGTACTGTAGATTTCATACCTAGGTACTCGACCAGAAAAATTTTCGGCCACGAGCATTCGATTATATCAATCCCACCTTAATATGTTATTGGTTATATACTTCAGTTATACTGGAAAATGGAATGAGAGAATCGATCTCGGCAAAATCTAGATTCAAAACGTAAGCGCTGTAAGTATATACCACAATATACATCATAATTCTGCCTATCTAGGCGCTGAATAATCATAGCTATAATCTACACATCACAAGGAATGAGGAAAATATCCATGGAATACGCAGAATAATGTGACTCCAGTATATTGTTGTATCTAATATTTGCACACAGATATAGCAAATAAAATCTGACATCTCTGTAATTTGAGCTCATTATAACGAAAGAGATTTGTTCAAAAATATATTCTCCCGAAAATTTCTTTCATAAATATAACTTCGAACTATATAGAAGTGTACTTCATGGATGTATCTAAATGTCTAAGAGGAACATAAATTATAAATACAATTACCAAGAGATAAAAAAATCATTCAGATAATGGTCTCATTATACAAACCATTTAATACCAATTGCGACGGCCCAGCATGAACACAACTGCTGCCTGAAACTGATAATAGAATATTAGCATAACAGAATCCCACGTTTCTAAAACATAAAATCACTATGCATTTTACATGGGTAACGCTGATGTATTTGTTAGTACTAAGAAGAAAAGGGCTTGAAAATATCCAATATAGGTATGAACCCTAAATTCATAAAAATATTAAGTAGTTTCAGATGATGTGTGGCACAAAAGACAATTAAAACTTTGCTGTATTTGGTGGTCCTTTACAACTTCCTGAGTTCATATTCCACTGAGACTGAATTCCTCATTCATTCTTCTGGATGTCGCAATAGTATAGTGAAATCTCTTTAAAATGCTTTATGTACTCTGTGTCATTTACTTATGTTCCATTCAAATGATACTGAAGTAGAATTTTCTGTTTTATCTTTCAGGGATTGATAAGTACCAGTCAAGTATTGTTTATTGCCTATAAATATGTAGTTTTGTATTTGATATATGTTTAATTTTGTTACATATATGTTTTGCCATTCTATATTTTAGTGTGAATTGTAGACATGATCGCTTTCACTTTTCATTCGTCCAAGATCGATCAAAAACGGCGCAATTACTGGAATTCTTTCACTCCATTAAATAGCTACACCTAAATTGTGTGGCAGCTTGCCATTGTAGGGAATCAACATTAGTGCAACTCGATCATATTCATTCGGATACCTAAATATAGCCAAATCTACTGCTATGGTTTATTTCATAATTTCTGTCTGTATTCTAGTTCAGTGAATTCCACATATTAAACCTATTAAACACATTGATTCAATTTTACAAACTCAGTCTCTCTCTCTCTCTCTGTCTTTTTTCTCTCACTTTCTCTCTCACGCATGCACACACACACACACACACACACACACACACACAGATATATATATATATATATATACATACATATACACACAACTGGGGATTCATATGTGCGAGGAATTTATAGCTTCCGGCAGTTAGAAATGGTGGCCCAATCAAATTATTTTTACTATACATCCGTTATTCCACTTTTAGCATGTTTTCTTTACGGTTAACGAATGTATATCTCCGATATTTCTTAGTCGATTGAGCACTTAGTTGGTTGATCACCATAGAAAAACACGCAAGAGCACTGAGAAGTGTACAATCATGTATTCTCTGGAAATAATATTATCTTAAGCGATATTTATAGAAGAGCGTGAGTGTACTGAAAAGGATGACATGAATGATGCATATCCAATATCCTTATATATATGTTACGTTGTAAGTCAAATAGAACACTTCCTTATATTAAAGATGCGGAAAGATTCGAGGAGAACCCTATACGAGTTATGAAATATGTAAACGTTAAAAGTAAAGCCCGTGTGATTGCAGAATGACTACAATAGTTACAAATCTTCGGACATTCTAAAAACTTCTATGTGAAGTAGACAGAGCCAAAATGTTATTCTAACTCAAAGTAATACACAAAAAATATAATCAAGACTGTAAAAATTTATCCTAAAGCACTTAATATAGCTTATAATGATGTGAAGAACTATATTTTTGAAATTTGATGACTGCAAAGAACTCCTCAAAGTAAACTTCATTTTAAACTGAAATATTACAAGAGAAATTTTCTAGCATTCCTAAATGTACTCCAGTAGCTCACATGAAAAGAAATGCATGAAAAGTAAATAGCAAAATATTACATTCTGTTAATATAGACAAAACTATAAGTTTAATGTAGTGGAGGAGGTGCAGGAATGCTTACAGTAAGTAGTTTACTAAATGGAGGATAAACATAGCAGCAGGCTCGTCAGTTTACCTATAGTGGAGATTTTTCAGGCGATTTCTAGGAATTTTCTTCAGCAAGACATTTGGCAAAATTTGGGAAAATGGGAACCGCATTTACAAAGAGCGACGTTAGTGTGAATGTCATTTTAAATATTAACCGTGCTGGACATGACAAAAAGTATTCGGTGTACCTAAAAATGTTGACAGCATAACATATCGGATTTTGTGGATATTTATATTTTAGATGAATTCAGACGTGTACTAGAAGTCTAAATAGGACTATATAAGGATGTCGGACTTTGTAAAGTACATGGTCAGATCTTGAACAGAATTAAAATGTGTATTAAGCCAAACGAACTCAAAATAAAATAGTAAATCCAAATCTATAGCGGTGAATTCTCCACTCATGATTATGGTATGTCGTAATGTGTAGTAGTTCATATTTTGTGGAAGAGCAGCATATAAGAATGTGAGAATGGATTGGGACTGTAGAATTTAGTTCCACATCGTGCAGTTATTCAAAAACATATGACACTTTTTATGCCCTCACATTATTTGTCCAGTGAATAATGCGCTACATTACTGTTAATTATGTGTTAATATTTGAAAGTACAAATACACTACATAGGTACACGCTTCCTTCGTATATCTGTATATGTGTATGCGTTTCTTTATGTGTTTATATCTCATGTTGCAAAATAAAAACTATAAAATGAAAACGGTAGTCTGATTAGCTAAATGTCTTTTATTACATAGTTCCGTTTCTTTTTAATCTAAATTGAAATTTAGGATGTGTTCTGTCATTAGAGATGATAAAATAAGCATCACATCTGTACTGAAGTTAAACCTCAACCACTCTAAACATATATTGCCTTACTTGTGGTGAGGTGAGACATGTTAATGATTAATATACGTTCTGAAAAAATATTTACACCATCTATGTGTCTTCTGAAATAATTGCTTAGAGCATTACTTAAAAAACTCACAAAGTCACATGGTTATATTTTGTACTTTTCTTCTATTCTGTTTTGTACTTTAGAGTATCATTCCGTCATTATACTTTTCCGACTAGAAAAATAGCCATTGGACAATCAGTATTCACTGAAGTCGGATGGATTTCCAATGCATTTACCATTCCATGATCATGCGTAGGGCGAAAACAAACAGTACACAAAAATAACAGTTCAATCAACAATAACACGGACGAGAAACGAACTCACTCGTAGCAGCAACTAAAAAACGCAAAGTCAAACGACAAATAATCTTCTAGAAAGAGGCAAAAAAGAGTGGCAGGTAAGTATGTGTAGTATACATGTATACCTCCAATTCACACACATATATGTAACGAGACAGGAAAGATCTATTTTATTGCCGTGGCATAATTCAGTTGTGCTGTGGGAGATTCCAGTCAATCAGAGCCTAAGGCGTATGAATAAAATGGCAGTGATCTGCCTTAGCAGCGAAGCGGCAATTTCAAACTAGCTGCGGATTTGACGGCATAGAAGCAGCATCGCTTTCTTTGAGATGTCAGATTTTCTGTGTCAACCACCGACTATATGCAACTCATTTGATTAATATCAGCTTCCACTCTGCTTCATATAAACCTCAGTGTATATAGTAAGTCATGCGATTTTTCCTGTCTCGCATACACATATATTTACTTTCAATTCATATGCAAGATTAATCCTTGTTACCACTCGCTAACACTCGTTACACTAATGAATATTTGTTTGTTTTATTAACTTGCTTTCTGAATATTCTTTATTCACGCCTCTTTAAGAAAATCACTGGAAAAGGATACTTTCTATGAGCTGTCTTTAAAAAAAAACTTATATATATATACATATATATATATATATATATATACATATATATATATATATATATATATATATAT
>NC_068984.1:30120829-30124943 GCF_001194135.2 Octopus bimaculoides
GTGTGTGTGTGTGTGTGTATGTGTGTCTTATATATGTTTATATATATGTATATATATATATATATGTGTGTGTGTGTGTGTGTGTGTGCATATATATGTATGTGTATGTGAATATATATATATATGTGTATGTATACATGTATGTGTATACATGCATGTGTATATATGTATGTGTATATATGTATGTGTATATATGTATGTGTGTGTATGTATGTATATATATGTATGTGTATGTATGTATGCATGTATAGGTGGTTTTCAGCTGCTATATTTCCTGTTTGCTTATACGAACGAAACTGCTGTAAAAGAGAAGTAAATAAATCCTGATGCTTCGATTTTTCTGCAACCCAGATGACTTAAAATCATTGCATTCTTATAACACTGTATATTTTGTAGAAAACTGTTTCCTGTATGAGTAATATGGAAGTGCCTAAGAATATTTGGTAGAAGTGGATGCCTAGTTTTATCTTCTCCTCAGAGTAACAATGATATTTCGATTTAGCTGGCCATCTGTAAGCCTTACTATGTCTGCATTATGTGGTTGTATAACAGACTTGTCCTTAGTTTGAAAATGCATTTTTTGTCTATTTTCTTGCTGGTTCGGTTTCCCAGCACGCTATTTGTATATACACTGCTGCTACTGATTATGTCTCACTACTGTTTATATGAGACATTTGTCTGCA
Organism: Octopus bimaculoides; assembly: GCF_001194135.2. Classification (NCBI taxonomy): domain Eukaryota; kingdom Metazoa; phylum Mollusca; class Cephalopoda; order Octopoda; family Octopodidae; genus Octopus; species Octopus bimaculoides. The sequence goes on from NC_068984.1 coordinate 30,121,513, forward strand.
TATCCTGTCCATCTGATGATGATTATATATTGGCGCTTGAATATTCACAAACTGTGAAAGGTCGCTGTATTGTTTTTAAGTTAGATTATTTTCTTCTTCTTATAACCTAGTTACTTTGCCGTGTGTTACTTATTTTCAATGAAAGAGAGAACGGGAATAGAACAGTGGAGAGACGGGGAGATATAACTTCGTAAGAAAAAGAATGTAAGTAGCAGAATGGCGAGAAAGACATAACATATGAGGCGAAATATTAGGGTAAGGAATATAAATTTAGTGACAGACAAGAAAAGAACGATGACAAATAGAGTAAACGAATAAAAGTTGTAATGATAAAGAAACAGAAAGACTAATAAGAATAGATGTGGTAAACAAAGAAGAGAGAGAGAGAGAGAGAGAGAGAGAGAGAGAGAGAGAGAGAGAGAGAGAGAGAGAGAGAGAGAGAGAGAGAGAGAGAGAGAGGATTGTAGGAAAACATCGAAGAAGTGTAGGACTAATATCTTGTAATGAATTAAAAATAGAATTTCTCAGAATCTTGTAATAGAAATCTTCAATAATAAAAGTTTTTAAAAACCACACTTTGATAAAAAAAAAAATATCTTAAAATTAGAAATTAAGAATTCTCTAGACAGTTTAGATTTTTATGATGGCTTTCTGTTAGTAAAAATTACATGATCATAATTAAGATAATTTTTTTTTTTATTATATGTATACATTAGGACAATATTTCTATTTCATGATATTTTCTTCATAGCCCAATGTATGTAAAGTTCTCTTTATTTTTCCATTTCCGATAAACATATGTTTGCTGAGAATTAATTTTCTTTATAGATGTTCTTAATGCCCTTGCTAAAAGCATTTTTGAACTGGTAATTCTACTCTGCCATGATAGTTTTTTTTTTATTGTACGGTGGGTACTTTTTAACTATGTGTGATGTATGTTTTATATAGTCGGAAAAATTCTGGCAAAAATAATCTGCTAAAATGGAATGAAGACTATGAAATTAATAAGAAAATATAAAAAAATTACTTCTAATCATTTCTTACATTTTATCTTGTGTCGAATAACTCATTAGCCTAACTCCAAACCAAAGGAGAAAGTATCGTAGATGGCACTTGAATAACGAAACTTGTTTTGGATTTCGATTAGAATTAACATACTGCTTTAGAATATCAGTTTTGTCACTTAATTTTTCGCTAGTTTGGAAGAAAATTTTTTTTCATCATTGATGCCAGTTTCCAATTGTTAGCTAAGAGCAATTTTCCTTCTCATATAACATCTTCAAATGATTACACTTTTTTATTCGCATGAAGAAAACTTTTTTAAAATTTAGAGCGCTACCTTATAATTGAAATCGTGAATACCCGACATCGAAGCTGTTTAAATTGTCAACTTTTGCGCCAATAAAGATAATGATACCAATCTAAAAATCATTGTAGAAAGGAAGAATAACAGATGAAAAAAAAATAAAGAAAAAATGTAATTTACGTCTTATACTAACTTAAGGCGACAAAACTATTTTTAGAATTGTATGTGTAAATATACACGCAAGAAATACATGTATATGTAAAACGTGTTCTAAACATCAGTAATTTTTTTCGAAATTAAAAACAATTACATGTGCCTTGATTAGCTAAGCTATTTATCTTTTTATTTTAGCATGTCTATGTTCCTATATAAAAATATATATGGGTATCTGTGTGTGTGTGTGTGTGTGTGTGTCTGTGTGTGTGTGTGTGAACGAGCATGTGTGGGGCATAAAAATTGTTATTATAACGATTAGAAAATAAATAAATGTACTGAGCAGAGCATCATTTCTAAAAAAGTGGATTCCAAACGTATTTTGAAGAACTAAATGAATGAATGCAGGGCGAAAATAAAACGCTGAGACAAAGAAAAACCGAAAGAAGTAAATTCTATTGATACGAATATCTGAATAATTATGACAAAGCCGAGATACGCCAGGACGTAAAATACTAATCTAGAAATTTACAACTGTGGCTTATGGTATTTTCCGTTTTCGGTAAGTTTAATTGCAATTTAGAGAAGTTCACTGCAAGGTGTTAATTTACACTTGACATGCTGAATGAAATTGAAGTCTCTATATATGAGACAACGGAAACATATTTTATGTTTATGCTGTTTCTAACATTTGAAATGTTTGGTCGAGCTTAAAATACTGCGATTGGTGGTAAACGTCCAACAATGACTGACACATTATATAGTAATTTCTTTTACATTCACTACGACTTAAATGGGTTACTTGGATTTTTTCGTTAAAATATGTATCATTACATGACTTCCTTCATGTTTGCCTTTCTTTTTAATGTTCATCTGCTGTTTCTACCACTTTTTAAAACAGTTTTTCAACTTCCGAGCATTTGTTACATTCATTATTTATAGATTGTTTAAGGCATCGAGCTAGCAGAATCGTTAGCACGCAGGGCAAAATGCTTAGCAGCATTTCGTCCGACTGGACCTTAGAAAATTATATATATATATATATATACACACACACACAGGGTTGGACAAAATGAGGGAAACACCTAGCATCATAGCATCAAGATTTTGAGATATCTATAAAACCGTCAAATGCTTGTTTATTTTTGTTTTTTTTATTTATTATTAGTGTTGCTTAAATATGTTTTGTTAAAATTGCTATTTCTTTTCATATATCATCAGAAAGAGGTAATAAAAATTCCTTAAAATGACAGATCTATCAGACTTTCAAAGAAGTCAAATTGTTGGTACTCGTATGGCAGGTGCTAGCCTAACGACAACAGCCGAAATGTTTGTATCAAGAAGTACTGTCTCGAAAGTAATGACAACCTTTGAGAAAGAGGGAAAAACCTCCTCGTCGAAACAAAACTCCGAAAGAAAACCAATACTTTCAGATAGGGACAGTTGAATTCCTACACGAATTGTTAGAAAGGATCACACAATTACTGCAGAGCTTAATGACCACCTCAAGAACCCAGTTTCTACAAAAGCTGTTCGCCGGGAGATACACAAAACCGGATTTCACGGAAGGGCTGCAATCAGAAAATCACTATTTTCAAAAACAAACGTTACAAAGCATTTACAGTGGAATAAAAATCTACAGAATTGATCCCTACTGCAGTGGAAGAATGTTATTTTCTCGGACGAATCATCCTTTATCTTATTTCCGACCACCGGCTGAGTATACAAGTGGAAACAGCCAAAAGAAGCATTTGACCCCTTCTTCCAACTATTAAACATAGAGGAAAATCTGTTGTACTCTTTCGCCCCAACTTTCTCTCACTGTTTCTTGAGTAACGCTGCGATGGACTGGCGCCCCGTCCAGCTGGCGGAACACATACACCATAGAAACCGGGAAACCGGGCCCATGAACCTGGCTAGGCTTGAAAAGAGGCGCATGAAAAAAAATAATTAACTATATCACACTCATTTC
>NC_068984.1:30125084-30140832 GCF_001194135.2 Octopus bimaculoides
TATATATATATATATATATTTGTGTGTGTGTGTTTGAAAGTATAAGTACATGAAAACATGATTTATAACCTTGTACCACTTACTGTGGTAAAAGGTTGTTTTATTTTGCTATGAAATTTTCGCAACTAAAGTGAGTTTAGACCTCTTTCAACGGAAGCATATTTTCTGAGTATATGGAGTTAATCACCTTCTAATAACTACTTACTATAGATTTCATTTTTATCACTGTTTATTCAGATTGTGAAATATTTCTTACCAAAGAGGTTACACTGATATTCCAAATAGTTTGAAACTACACGATGGTTAACCATTAAATCTTCTCTTCATTTGTTTTCTGTGTATCATATTTGTTTTTATTTTAAGAGGTTTTTAGTAGTATTGCTAATTTGTGTCTCTGTATATGCAGTTTGTACTACTTTAAATAGTTCTATTAATAAAGATAAGACAAATAATTTGGTTTGTTTTATGCCAACAGCCAATAAAAAAGAAATGATAATTTTTCTATCTCCCTGAAGTTATGTATAAGATTCCACTGTTGTGTTGCATAACTGTCCCCAGTGTGAAGACAAAGAAAATAGTTATGGCTCTTCCTGTAAATTGCTTTCTTTTACTACATTTATACTTGTTGAAAAGGAAGATTCTAAGGAGAGATAAAAAAGACGATAAAACCGAGTAAAGAAGTTAAGTTTAGTATTTATTCATACAGAGTATTACTTTAAAAATAAGGAACTTATATAAATTATCCCTTTAGAAAAAGTCAGCAGTCTTTTTTTCCTCATGGAAGAAACTGTAATATCAATTGCATAGATCAGAATGAATAGCAATGTTAATAAAAACAAGTGTCAACGAACCAAGAGACAAATATTTACCAGTCACTATAAATAAAACCATCCTTATTCTTGTTCCATCTCTCCTAACCCTCTCTCATTCAGACCTTTTCATTGCTCAGTTGTTGCGCATGCTGTAAATCTTTAGTTGACACTGTGGTTAATGTCAGCAAGTAGACTAGAATGTCAAAAGAATAGAAACATAAGTGTATAAATACTCCAATCAACTGACAAGCCTGATTGGATGGTCAGAGAAAGGTTAGAAATCATAAACATTTTTCAAAGTTTATCTCCTTTTTACGATGGAAATCTGTTAAATAAATATCTAATGATATAGTAATCTTTACGTCAGGGAAATTGCTGTCTGCTAATAATGTTAGTTATTTACAAAATAAAAATATTATAAATCTAGACGTAGTGCGAAAATAGTTAATGCCAACCAAATGGAGATCGAACTGATTTATTCTGAATAATGTCTTAAATATTTTATTTTAAATACTATCAGCAACTTACAGATACATTTATAACAGTATAACTGCAAGTAACTAAAGATGAGTAGACATTTTATTTTGCTTCAGCGTAGCAAACGCGTAGCAAATATAATCTAATTTAACTATATATTTGCTTGTTCCAATACAGACAAGAGTTCTGAGATATGTAATGGAGGTAAACTGTGAAACTATAATATTCGTGACTTCACTAATTAGCGAAACTGTGTTTATATGACAACTTAGTGATGAGTAGCATTCATGAATAAGATTTGAAATGTTAAACTACTCCACTTTTTAATTCTTTTATATTTAATTTCATTAAGCCTGAGTCAAAATCACTTGTGTTGGCGTATGCACACCTGATCATTTTACAATACTACAGCCAATTATGCAACGTCGACGACATATTCACAATGGTGATGAGTTCATACATCATGTGCTAGTGAAAGTAGCAGTATTCTTCAAACTACAAAAAAGCCGATCAAAAATTCCCTGTTACATCAACAGAGTAGCTTATTGTGAAACGAAAGCGCAAAAATGGGGAGTGCACAGGCGGAAGTCAAATAAATATTCTAAAGAATCTGGATCGATTTCAAAATAGACAACATAAGGACCACTAAGATAATCAGCTACATACTTTCAGGAAAAAAAACCCTCCTTTTTATAGGACTAAAATAAATTTTGTGATACTTTCAATAGAAGATTATTCTTAAGGAGCTAAATTTGATATGCGGTTTTGATTCCTAATGGAAATCGTTTTGTTTAAGTCGGTAATGTTTGGGAAGAAGAGCATAAATATCACAACTGCGTCTTTCTTCACTTCTATAAATCTGAACCGTCATGTCTGTGTAAAAAATTATTACAACCATACGAATTTCCTCAAACAGTCGGCACTTTGGATGTGTGCGTGTGTGTGTGTGTATGTGTGTGTTGATGCGAATCTGAATATGTGTCCGTGTCAATGTGAGTTTGTTAATGTGTGTGGGTGTGTGTAAGTGCTTGTGTCTGTGAAATGCCATTTTCTACACATAAAAGCATTTCGTGACTTCAATTATTTGACAATGTTCCATTAGCATATACGTGGTAGAGGCTAGAATGATCGGAGACAATTTTGTTGGTGACGGCACCGATAAATCAAATTGTAGCAAACACCTGCTATAAACGGAAACCTGAAACTTTTCACATTGTCGTTCATATGTTTTGCGGGAGAAAAACATCGTGTAGCGTTTAATGAAGTTTGGCGACCTTTACATTTCCCTTGTGCGCTATAAAACAAATTTACCATAAGACTGAAATTATAAAGTCGTCACATAATTCTAATGACTTCATGTGTATTTTCTTCAGCCGTTTACCAGTTATATCTCTAAAGAACGACAGAATCATGGCAAATTCTCATTAATATGTAAACAAGCTATTCGGTTTTGAAGCTTTGCTGCGTGATCTAAAACATTCCGTTTGGCTACTAAATGAGTCGATAAATGACCGAATGTCTTCGATTCAGAGCATACATATATATATATATATATATATATATATATATATATATATATATATATATATCATGTTCTGATTCGAAGACATATATATGTATGCATGTGTGTGTGTGTGTGTGTGTGTGTGTGTAATATATATATATATATATATATATATATATTTATATCTACGCACTCACGCACTCACTCTCACGCACTTATATATGTGTGCGTGTATGTGTGCGCGTGTGTGTGTGTGAGTACTTACACTCTCATATACATTTACATACAAGTATGTAATGCTGTGGATGGAGAAGAAAGGAAGAGAGTAGAAAAAGTAAAGAAGATAATGTGGCAAGAGAGAAAATCATTGACTGCTGTTACGCTAGCTTTAAACGGGGTGACAGGAGGCTAGGATGAAACAGAATGGAAGGAAGGACGATTAAAATAAATTGCTGGTGAAATAGAGACATTAAAATGAAGTAAGATAGTGTGCAAACGAATGATATAGTAATATACAGAGAAAGTCGGATTAAAAAATATAGATCGAAAGGGAAGAGCAAATGACATAGAGAGTGTGAGAGAGAGGGGGCGGAGAGATAAATGATTAGCGCTAAAATACGGTTTTGTTTGATAAACTGTCTCGAGATGAACAATAATAGTAAATCGTCTGAGATGACTTTACAACCGACAAAATAGTTTTAACTTTGATAGAAGAACTAGCATAATGCATACACTAACATTCAGAGAAACGCGCTCTAAAACTAATCTAATGTGGAACATTAAGAATAAAATACAATAATCACGTTCTAGAAGAGGCCATATTAGTTTGTTTTATTTTATTTACTTTGGTTCTGTTAGCGATATATTCAATAAAGGTATTTCAGAGAAAACTGTCGTTTCACGAGAAATTTCTTTTAGCATGATTAAGTAGTGTCTGTCGAGTTATCTGTTCCTTTGCTATATAATATACAGTATTAATGAAAAATATATAAATAAAGTCGGTAAAATTATCCAGGAGATTGTTAAAATAAGCCAGTCCATTTAAGGTGGTACTGTATAGTAAATCCTTTTACTTTTAACTCTGAGTCTACTTTTTTTCTCGATATAAAAAGCAAATAAGTAGAATCATGCACAATATAAATATATTTTATGAGAATTTTATTCAACGGTAAGCATTTAATATGCTTATAACGGGAAGAAAAGCACTCAAGTTGAATTGTTTTTGCATTAATGTATTCACTCGACCAATCTACATGATAGTTACGAAGTTTTATTAAATATCCTTAATAATCAATCACACCAATAGCAATTAGCTCAAAAGTCTCTACTTTGTCACTCGAGCTATTAGAAATAGCAGCAGACAAATTCCTATCAAATCATATCCGACAGTCTCAAACAAACAAGAAGGCACGTGATACAATATTGTCATAGATACACAAAACATTGCAGATGATTACGACTAGCGTGCGATTGATCATTGGCCTATTCAGTAAAGATTTATCTGAGGTTATGAAACAACAGCAATAGGCAAAATTAATATCAGCCGACTATAAATGAGAGAGCTCATTATATAAGGAAGTGCAACCAAATCTCCTGCATGTCACCAATACCGGATCTGAAATAGAACACAGTGGGTAAGTCTAGAGCAGTGGTTCCCAAAGCGTGCCGTACTTCCCCCTTGGGTTGGTGGAAAGATTCAGAGGAGTGGGGAATTGAAAAAAGTGAAGCGATAATAGGGTAACCAAAATGGGTTGATGTATGTCAACAAAAGCCAAAATAATGGTTTAATTAGATCAAGTTTTATGTGCAATACTGTTGTTTTGAATTTGCTGCAGAAAGTGGTCTGTGTTTATGGGGGTAAGCGGGGTGGAGTGCTAGCAATGTTGCCTGGGTGTCAAGGGGGTGGCAAACGGAAAAAAGATTGGGAACCACTGGTCTAGTCCTAGATAGTCTATGCCCGCAAAAGAAAGAGTGATTGATTATTGGTCTTCTCCATCATGATTTATTTATGGCTAAATAAGAAGAAAATCAACATGACTTAAAATATACTGAAACCTTATTGCTTGACTTGATTCTTCAAATTTCCTACTAGTTCTGTTTTTCAGTTTTAAGCTTCTTCCTCACCACCTTTTTCCCTCATTTATTTTCATAATTCCATACCAGTTGAAATTTTATCATTTTCCGACAAAGGGACCGAAACATTTCACTTATCTTCTTTCCATTGCATGAAATTTGTTCTACCAAATGAAATATTTGTATTACTCTTGTCGGGGAAGAATATCACTAGTTTACTTGGGTCTTATATTTTTACTATATATTTTTTAACTTCTGCCACTATGACTAGTCTTAAAAAGTTCCATATGGATTAATTATACAGAATAATACAGCATATTCTTCAACTTCATCCAGACATTACTACACAGCGTTATTCATCTCTTATTTACTGTAAAGCATGTTATGTAATCACATTTACTTTTTTAGATATTGCCTTCCGTCTAGACATCATAAACCAGTTACCATTAATTTATCACTTACATGCATTTTCTCCGAACTCTGAAAATTACCTGTCTAATACATATACTCTTAAACTTATAAATGCCAAAAATACTGCCTCATTTTCCCAGGAAATAATGTATTTCGTAATTCACTGTTGTACCTTTTTATATGGGATAGTCCACATGTGAAATAGATAGGCAGGTGTATATAGCCAAAATATTCACTGAAAATATTTTGTTCTCTTACTTTGCACTCCATCACACAACTACTACTCTTATCGTTTGCAGCCCACGCATATCTATTATTCGGTTACTTTCTAAACTGCACATCTCAACCATATTGCTCGTCTCATCGCCTCTTTGTTTAGTAACTCTACACAATGACTGTCCAGCTATATTGATAAACTCAAATTACCACTTGTCGTTACCCTGCTCTGTCATATCGAAGATACTAATAATGTAGTTAAACTTCTTAAAACATTTTTCTCCATGGCAAAGTCTCACAATTTCTATTCAATCCTTGAATACCAACAGCATCACTGAAAGTTTTAGACCAGAAGCATTTCTTCACTCGTTACTTAAACTTAGCACCGTGACTATCCTAATTTTCTGCAGTTTTTCTTTCTCCAGTGAGTTCTGCTTAAGCATCTAAATGCGCTTGGATTATCCAATGTTATGTTCCAAGCAACCTGACTGGTGAAACGTACGTTAGAACTAATAATATAAATTCGAGCTTATGGTAGTTTCTCATAAATACATATATATGAGTTTGTGTGTGTGTGTGTGTGTGTGTGTGTGTGTGTGTGTGGGTGTGGGTGGGTGTGTGTGTGTGTGTGTGTATTAAATATCGGGACAAGCTGAAGAGTAATTATTTCTCAGCGGTCAATACAACTCAACACTTTTGAGCAAATAGCTTTGGAGATAACAAAATGAAAACCGTCGTGTCAGAATGGTATGAGACATTTGTTTCAGCCGTCATTGACAGGCTTGAGGGTGCAGGGCAAAGTAGAAAAGTGGTTGCAAATATACCAGTGTAATCCTCACACTTGCAGCATCTGCAAGCTTCTTTGCAAATCGTTAGCGGGACTCAAATCTTACATTCCACATAAGCATTATGACTGACACAGAAAGTGTAGCTTGTTAGATCCTCTTACGTCGAAACTGACGGCAGAGACCATCATAGATATAATCACACAAATAACGCGAATAACATATAAAGTAAAGAAGTAATAGACAAAAAATACCGGAAGTTAGACATGCGAAAAGAAGTATCTGTAAACGTAAAAATATAAAGCAAAATAAACAACAAAGAAGTGTACAATGAATGCTAATACGCAAAAGGGAGAGACAACAAATACGTGTATATCCCCACCTTAAGTCAAAGAGATAGTATTTTAAATTACAGATAAGAATAAAAACGGTGGATTGACATTCGAACTCCTAAACAGCATTACATTATAGAAGAAAGTCATAAACATCACATGAAGCCACCTCGCAGCTACCTTAAGAACCTTTGGACAAACACATGTAAAAAGAAAGGTCTCTCAAACATGATTTACTGCAACTTCACCGCAAGAAACAGCGTACTCTCAGCCTTCTGTCACCTCATAAAAACACATTAACCGGGACGAAATTTTAACTTTAGAACTATAGTATCCAGCGTGAACATACACTTCTACAAAATTTCATGGATTTTGATATTCTGAAATTAAAACTTCAAACCTTCCGAGGTTGTTGAAAGGTTCACTGAAGTTATCAATAAAAGAACGAATTCATATTACAGTATTGAAGCATGTATAAAATATTGTGTTTCCAAACAAAGATATTCATTTAGGTGTAGAAAATGAAATTGCTTAGTCATGAGAAATAACGAGTATTTGGTAAGAAGTCAACATGAAAAATATGTTGTGGGCTGCACAAAATTCTTAGATCGATATTATTGATAGAAAGCTTTGTCGAAGTGGTGCTCCAACATGTCCACAGCTTATGACTCGAACCAGTAAATGAGTAAAGCAACTGATTAAATTTATTCAAACCCGAAAGAAAAATTCTCTTTAGATGCTTAAAACTAAAATATCAGTTTTAATTAATGTAGACAAAAGACAAACTTTTTAACTATTTCTATTTTAAACTCAACCAAATTGTACAAAAAAGTATTCAGGAACAGCAACTGTTTTTCTCTTGACAACAAATAATGGATTTTATTCATAAATACCTGGAATGAAATGAATAAGAACACCTATGAGTTTTGCAACAAACACTGTTATTGATATATAAAAGAATGCCTTATCATGTAGAACAATGACACTGAATGTTAAATTTATGGAAGAATAAAAATAAAAAGGTATTTTCTTTGGTACTAACTTATAGAAGACTATTGTTTATCATGTCAATATAATTATTATTGGCAAGAAGAAACGTTTTCCTTATTCATTAACAAAGAACGCCTGCTAGATTCCTAAAGCTATTGATGGCATCAGCAAACGAAATCGTCTTAAAGGCTGAATTTCAGATAGTATCGAATTTAGTTGAAGACAGCTGCAATTCTGAAAGACTTAATATGAATGCAAATTTTCGCGAACATAGTTAGAATGTAAAAACTCGTTAGAAAATTCAAGTCGTTAATGTTATTTCTTTCTGCTTTTTTTTATGTTATTATTTGCTTCAATCAAAAAATAAATTGTGAATAAGTTCTGTATGTACAGTTGTTTGCAGATGAAGGTTGAAATATCTCGATATTTGCTCAACAGCAAGAAAAGAAAAAAATCTCTTTAAATAGTTAAAAATTCCAATATAAACTAGAGCACCTGTCAAATGTATTTATGATTAATCTCCGATGCAAGCACCGTTGATGAGAGGCAAATTTTCGGTAAACGCGAACCGGTTTCATTTCATTTAGATGTAATTCACAACTAGTTTCAAAGCCACACTCCGTGCGGACTTTTCCGCTAGCTTTGCGGAGGGCTAATTAGGTCTGCGGCTCAAAATGAAGGGCAAATTTTCAATCCTGGGATCATCCTGATTCGAAAAAGATATAATTTCTACATAGAACAAATGTAGGCTGAGATACAGAGGTGTCGGACGGACAGACAGACTTTCGAGTTTATTAACATAGATGTATTCCCTATTTTCCGATCAGGAACCTTTGAACTTCTGTTAATGGGATCATGGCGTGAATAACAGAGACCACTCGAACCACTCGAAATAGCAGCTACTTTCATTCAGATAACATATAACTATTTTTAAAATGGCAGGATACGTTGAAGAATGAAGCCTATCTGAAAGAATACGAGATAGTCATGTTTAGAACGATTTGTACCTTAGTTCTTATAGATCAGAAATGAACCGGATCTGAACGGGTACTAAATTTACCATCATTATCTATTCTGAAAGATTACTGGGGCCTATCCGGGAAAATAATGAAGACAAAAGAAAATAGCATGATGACCGGAATTAAATTATTTTAAAAATTGAATATTAAAGAAGTTACAAAGTAAACAAGATTTTTTTAGATATCTTGTGATGGTCTGTGCCAGCTGAAATTCAGCTTAATAATGATCACAAAACAGAATGAGTATATGTCTCGAACAAAAATATTTCTATGAAGATGGACTCAATACGAAACGTCACAATTCTTCTTAAACTATCATAACATCCTCTATGTTGTAAGAACCAACTGCATAGAGTGTCAGGATAGAAAAGTTATAGAATGTTTTAAAAGAATAAATTATTAAAATCATAACGTGACCAAAAAACTATTAGCACGTTTGTCAATTCGCAAAATAAGTATTAAGGCAAATGCAATGAACAAAAGCCTCTATAGCCTCTTGCTATAGCAACCAACTCTACGTATAACCACACCTTACAGTATAATAAACACAGGCCAAATTGTAATTCAGGAAACAGTGTCTGAACATAGGATGAGACGACCATGGCTGGAAGGACTTTTATTAGTGCTATTTCTATAATATTCTTATCGAGTCTAAAAGTTAGACTTGTAGAAAATGCTTTCATATTTCTGAAGACTGCGTGCGTAAAATAAGGAACTCTGATTAATACTACTACTACTCAGTCAAGTGTCTTTTGCGGGTGATTCGAATCTTTTCCCAAAACATTTGCTTAACGCCTTGTAAAATATTGCTCTACGTTCAGTTAATCTAGGGTCAGTTCCCACAGATCTACTTTGCGTTTGATTAATGAAAAACTTCTAATAAAATATTAAGAGGGATTCAATTAACAAAACCGTAATTCTGCCTCAGCAAAAGATATATGCCTTATGTGAGTGAGGTCACACGTACTCGTAACTTAAAGTCTTCTGCTTTGATTCTCTTTGTATCCTTCATTCCTTCGTATTTGTAATTATTTCGATTATCGGTATTGAATTTTCTCCCCTATGTACTTCCGATATATCCTCAATTTTAAAAAAATGACTATCCTTATCCTTTTGTCATTTATCTGTCACTTGATTTTCTTATTAATTACCTTTGAATGGATCGAATGACGGATCCCTGGTGAAATGTTTTGCGTTCTTATTTCATTATTGGCGTTATTGAGTTTTACACAAAGTACAGCTAACTTCCTGCCATCTAGTAAACAAATCAAAAAAGAATAAAAAATAGAGAGAAAAGAACCATGAAGAAGGGTGTTAAACTAATTGAAAAATAACTGTTAGAGGTTTGTTTCAGCTAGAAATTCAATCGGCTCATTCACGAATAAGAATATAAATTTTGTAAAAGACAAAATTGTTTCTTCTAATCTACACTTAACAAAGTTCTATTAAATTTAGTAGCGTTCTTCCATCTTCCTGATTATTCGAAATGTAAACCAGTCTTATTTTCTACCGCCATCACATTTTGCAATGGCTATTCGGTAACATTATAAGCAGGACTCATCACTGCTTATAAATGTCAAATTCATTCGGGAGAAAAACCAGAATTAATGGGAATTAATGGGATGTATATGTAATTGCATTTAGAATGCAATATCATAATGCACAAGCTCTGCAAATTCAAAATCCTTTTCAGGTGTATGCAACATTTATTCACACCGGTCATGTATACTTCTATTTATTTTTGTTTATTTCTTTAATTTCAATTCATTTTCTTTCTTTCTTGAAAGATAAGTATGTTATCCTAAATTGTCCTGGAAATATCTATTTAGGTCAATAGTCCTTTCCACCACCGCGACTGCTGAGAACAAAGCATCCACATTTCGTGTGTGAGAAATTCATAAATTCAACGTAGCGACCACGTTTTAAGACAATCCTATCACGTAACATGTATTCATATTAAAGAAACAAAACTCGTTGATAATGCATGCATATACTTATCACACAACACGCTTTTGAAGCATCTTAACGCGAGAGTTATGCCAGTCCTCTCAAATTCATGTGGGAATCTCACTTCATCTAGGCGATAGTTGCTTTATGATACATGTCAGTTCGCTGGAACTTTCTATTGCTCAAAATCAGTTAGCGGTTTATGAGCACATAGTTGCACATGAATCATCTCTATGTTATCAAATACAATTATCATTGTTTTCGTATTATTATTATTATTCAAACAGCCATCTATGCTAAATGTTTCAAGGCTTAATAGTCTCATAAACACAGACATTCGCATGAATTGTTGAATCACGTAGCTGGATGCACTTTATATTACAAAATTCCCCAGCTGAAAATGGTGTGGAAATTATGACTTAATAAATTCTGTATACTGCAACATATTTAGCACCTTAATCCATCCCAGAGACCCTCAATAGGTTCAGATACACAGATTGCATTCAATGTTTTGCATATATTTATACATTCATGTGTTTATACTAATGTATGCATAATAAGCGCAAATGGAACGTGTACGTGTATGTGTCCTTGTAACTGCCTCGACTTTTGTGCATACTTGTAATGAAAAGTTCATGGACATTCAGGATTTTTTGTTTTACTTAGAATTTTGCTTGCTTTTTAGTAAATCTCGCATCTATCCTCTCCTTTCCCCCTCTCTTAATCTAAAATCAAAACTACAGTTTTTCATGTGTCTTTTAAATTTACATCCGCTTCAATCGCAAGCTAGAATTGTGATTCTAGGCCATAAAACATGTTTAAGGGATTATTAGTTGTAGTAGTGTTGTGTGTGATGGACAATTTTTTGATATATTTAAATAATACAGGAAAAGGAAAATCTTATGAACTTTGCGTGCAAGGTGGGAATGGCAGAATCGTTACTGCACCGGGCAAATGCTTAGCAGCATTTCTTACGGCCTGAGCTCAAATGTTACCGGAGCCAACATTGCCTTTCATCCTTTCAGAGACCCTAAAATAAGTAGCAATTGAATAGCAATTGAATCGATATAATCGACTTGTCCGCTCACACTAAATTACTAGCATTGTACCAATATTACGAGCGTGCATTTGTGTGTGTGTGTGTGTGTGTGTGTGTGTGTGTGTGTGTGTGTGTGTGTGTGTTTGTGCGCACGCATGTATATGCAAAGATGTATCTGTGAACGAATTTCTATTGCTAGAAAATATATTTCTAGTTACTAAACCTCTGAGACGATAATTTGGAAGACATTTCTATTTAATAGAGAATAATAAATAACTAAATGAATAAAATAGCATTTCTGTGTAGAATTAAATTTAGTTATCAATCTTCAATTATCCAAAACCTATCAATTCATTTATGAATATATTATAATTGTCTATTCTTGTTTCTGCTTATAACGTGTAAATTTAGGAGTGAAGACAATTCAAAGAGGAGGTTACTTGAAGAGTCAACGGAGTTTGTAGGTCGGATTGAATCGAACAAACTGAATTTTCACTTATAAAATCTATATAAATAATTATGTATCAGATTATGACACATCTGTGAGTTGGCTTTAAAAATAGAGAGGTGAATAAACATCTAAATATGTTTGACTATTGCTGCAAGTACTATATTTTATGGATTTCCTTAATAACATTTTCTACTGTCATACAAATCCTTTAATCTTTTTTCATGGAAATATTGATTTCATAAATAACTGAGAAGGTAAAATTTTCTGAATATCGAGTGCAGCTCATTCTGAGAAACTCAGAATACTGCTAGTACACTTGTTTTACCGACCAGAGATAAAGGAATGATGAGAGTTAAGACTGACAACACTGTATTTAAATAAAAATGAAACAGTTTGTAATTAAATACTGTGAAACATTTCCTTTGACACACGGTCTTCTGTCTCAGATATCACCATCTGTCATATAGATATTAAATATAGATGTTTTTGACATATGATTTCTTGTTTATATGACTTATGTAAGACTTAATTGTTTCGGAGGAAGTCGTTACAACTATGGTCTTCTGGTTACAACTATGATCACACATTCTGAGACCAATGAAATTGTTGTACTTAACATCTTTCATCAATACTTGTAAGTCAACGTCCTCGGGAAAATGTAAGGTAGAGGATTTCAGAAGACTAGAATTCTGTGAAAAAAAGGAATTAGTATAGTGCGTAGTTCACTATATCAAGAAGTCATTTTTTAACAGGATGAAAGTCTTAGGGCAAGATGTATAGAAGTGGATATTTTATGAGCTGACTACAGGAGGAAAGCCAATGAATTTAGGATACCAGAATGTAGGTGGCACCCCAGAAGCCAGTTCAGATAGAAGCAATTGCGATGGCATTGGAAAAGGTAGAGATAAT
Organism: Octopus bimaculoides; assembly: GCF_001194135.2. Lineage (NCBI taxonomy): Eukaryota > Metazoa > Mollusca > Cephalopoda > Octopoda > Octopodidae > Octopus > Octopus bimaculoides. Next base: position 30,138,050 of record NC_068984.1, read on the forward strand.
GCAAAAGTTTCAGTTTGATAAGCAAGCGACTTTATACCAATTACTCAAGCAGTCAATCAGTCAAGATCTGTCTGTGTAGTAGCAATACCGTCCCAGATGTAGAAACAGTACGCTATCATGAGCTCTAATTTAGTCTTGTAGAGAATTAATATTTTCTAGCACAGAAGAAGTCCAATATTTGAGATGTAGTTTTAGTAATGCTGAGAGATGGGATAAAGAGGAGAAGAGAGAGTTTTATGCGTTGGATGGGAATATTGCTTAGCTCTGGAGGAGATTGAGGGTAATGAAAAGGACTTTGTCGGGTCAAATGTATAAGTTCGTTCGTTCGGAGTCAAACATGAAAAGGAATGCGGCGATGAATAGCCAGTGAGTTTATATTTATTTTCTTAAATTCTAGTGAAGTGTAGAGAGGTTCGGTGCAACACCAACTATCCGAAGCCTGATCTCAATTAGTACAACAGAGCGAATTCTGGATGTAGTGTTAAACCAGGTGGCGGGATATCTCTGCGGTTCAAGTTTTATTGCTTTAAAGATGTACACGTTTTAAGATGTACAAAGAGCGCGCATATTGCGCTAATGAATTTATTATTTATATCATATAAATGTACATGTATTTAATTCATCTTAATTACATAGTATCACATACTAACAGATTAACTTAGTAAATATAGACGCACTTCAGCATTACACTCGTATATTTTTTTTTATATAAGTTCAAATACGTATGGGTATGCACATAAATTTTGCCACACATTACACCAACAATTTTTAGCTGTGGCCATGCTAATTTATACACAAAACTTAAGCACATATGCACGGTAGCAACATGTACTTATGAATATTGTATCTACTCGAATGTATATGTGTGTAAAATACTTTCACCTATTAAAAAATATATTATCGGTGTATGGTATTGAGTATGTGCATACATACATACACACATACATACATACATACATACATACATACATACATATTTTGTCTGATAACCTACAACACATGCCCAAAGAAGTCGCACGACTCTACCGCAGCATGAAAGGACGAGCCTATATGAGTATATATAACATCGGTCATCAAAGTAGCTTATCATGGACCAATAGCCGGATTAGTACCTCCCACTTTGAAGGGTATGCGTTTGCAATCCAGGAACATAATCTACAAAAAGGATAGAGATACTGGGAAAGCCGCAAAATGTGACAACCAATGCAGACATTGTGGAGTTCACACTGAAGATATCACCCACATCATAAGCAGTTATCCGAAAATGTCATCACGCTATTATCTACTGATGAGACACGACGTTGTAGCTAGGATACTCTATAATGAAATCTGTCGGAAGGATAACTCCGAGGACAAACAATATAGGTATGTATATATGTATACGATACACAAAAGCATATTATTCTTCAAGGTCATACCGGAAGCAATGAAAAAATTGGTATAGCCTTTTCTTTATCATCTTGACATATATCGTTGAAATTGCACTTGTTAATGGATTAAGTCTTCCTCTATACAGCGATATTACCCAACAAAGTTTCCATTATAAGCAACATATTTGTATCACCGCTGAAACCAACTCTTGAATTGTCTTTGAAAAATTTCAGGTGTGCACTGCTGTGCCCACTTCTTTTCAGCTACTTCCAAAACGTCTATTAACAAAATGTTGTACCAGAAGATACCTTTTTATTGGACCGAGTAGGTGGAAGTCGAATAGTAGCATACCCGGCGACTTCTACTTTTCGAATCATTTATAGATTCGTCTTCGCTCCATTCCTCCTAGTAGTTTTTCTAAACATTTTGTGTACCCCGATGTACCAATCATTGTGACACAGCTACGTATCATTAAATCAAGTAGACTGACGCCATGTCATTCCTAAAAAAATAGCCACCATGATACCCAGGGTCGATTATAGTTCTTTAAGTTCTTATGCCTTCGTAAAATGGGACGCCATTTTTCAATGGACTGAAACCGTTTCCAGATCATACACGTATATCCAGTTTATTTCCTTGTCATCAGATCGGAAAAAAATGTGTCTTCATTAACGTCATGCTTCATTGATTTCCATACTACCTTGTTTAAAATCGGGTGTCAACTGCAGAGATATCTACTTCGCATACACTGCCTTATACCCAAAGTCTTACCCCTTCTTCTATATTACAGTCCAGTTGTGCAGCAAGCATACGGATTATGACTCGAATACCCGCGCTAAAAAAGTCATTCATGATTCGTATTAGTAGAGGTTGATAGTCTCCTGTAGCTTGGTTTGTGTTCAATGTTGATAGTCTCCTGTAGCTTGATTTGTGTTCAATGTTGATTTCCTCTTTGTTAAACTTCATCATTCTGTCCACATTGCTTTTTCAACTGTGTCATGTTTGCAAACTACCAGTAATCCAATGTGGATGTCGGACAGTATGCGCCTTCTTTTTCATCAAGAAGTCAATGATAGCACTTTGCTTCTGCTTCGGTCCCATTATTTTCCTGCATGAATAAGAACAAGAAGAGCAGTTATTATAGAAGAAGAATTACTCAAACAATATATGAATTTGAACGACGTATTTCAATTTACAACAAGTTTTGCCTACTTAAGCATTACTTTCGAGATAATCATTGTGCAATAATATGTGTAAATGTATGTGTATATATATGTATATGATGCGTAATTATATGTAAGCACATATATGCATACATATATATAAATATATACATATATGTATGTACATATATGGATAAATATGCATGTTGTACGTACATAAATACATACATATATATATATATATATATA
>NC_068984.1:30141023-30144401 GCF_001194135.2 Octopus bimaculoides
TATATATATATATATATATATATATATATATATATATATATATATATGTGTGTGTGTGTGTGTGTGTACGTATATACGTATGTATGCATACCTGCTGTTACACATATCCCCAATGCTACACAGGTTTTTGTGAATATTGTATTAACAATGGTTTCAACCGCATTAGGCCCCTTATCATATCAATAACCAACGTATCCATGAAATTAATTTGTGCTCTCTAACCTAGTTACAGACACCAAACAGCCTTCTTCTTTCATTCATGTACACTAACATACGGGTAGTTTAGCATTTAAATGCAATTACTTATTTTGTTCCAGCTGGATGGCTTTAAATCCCCGAAATTGTAATGTAATTATTCAATAATGGGTAGGAAACTCAATTATCATATGTTACACTTGATCAGCATCCTCAGAGATGGCAACTACCTCAAGTACCGTTACTTAGATGAGTTTATTCATTTGCTTTTACATATTCCAACAAAAAGTATTAGTCCCGTAGCATTTTTTTTTTCTTAGGATTACGTGTGAGAAAATAATGAATAAAACAAAATTACTCTTGCACTGATTTTGAGTTTATTTAGAAAGCATTTAATTTGTATGCTGCAGTAGTAATATGATCGAGGTCGGCCTTGTCGTTGTCGTCGTCAACATCGTCATCATCCGAAGCAACAGTAGTAGATGTAGCTGCAAAAGAAGTAACGATGTTTCATTTTCTTATAACGTATATTTTTAGCGTTCTTCAGGAGAAATGTTAACTTGTTTTACAAGCGAAATGGTGAAATGCAAGTTTGGCGAAGATCATGGCTGGAGGACATAGGAAATTAAATTGAAATATACAACATTGACATTTCTCTTTTCTTCTGTTAGAAATCATGGTTTTATGAATGGAATTATTATTTGTGTCAAATAAATTATCAGTCAAGTATTGGAGTAGATATAATAGCGAAAACTCGTCTACAGCGATTTATGTTGTTAGACAGAGAACTCGATGATGATGTTAGGAGTCTGGTTCAGTTCAGACCGCCAGTTGTATAGGGAGTGGGAAGAGCCGTGAGAAGGGTGATCAATCTCATTTAGAAACGAGCTGGGAAGAAGTTGTGCACTGCGACCCGACGCTCGTTCTTTATCCCTAGAAACATATGATGGGACTAGACTGCATTCTTTTCTACTTTCTATGGGCGATCATCATCCCGCTGCCAATATCCACTCTCTTGTGTATTTCGTCTGTCTTTACGTTCTGAGTTCAAATTCCGCCGAGGTCGACTTTGCCCTTCATGCTTTCGGATGTGGTCGATCTAATCCTTTCGTACTGGGGTCGATCTAATCAACTGGCCCCACTACCCCCAAAAGCTCGGGCTTTGCGCCTAGAGTAGAAAAGAATATCCACTCTATGGTGATTTCGGGATGTTGTCTCTGATGAAGTGCAGGTACTATTTGATACAGAAATATCTGTACTTCTGAACTGGTGCTGATGAAGACGAGAACAAGGGGATGAGATGTAGGCGTCTTTTGTACCATACGTCTTTCTGCAGCTTGTCTCAAACGAAGACAGAAGTTGGGCGTTTGGTATCTAAAATATTAGTCAAATCTGTAGGCTTTGAATGAGTTAGTTGAGAGTATGAGCTACGAAGGCCAATGTGTCATGACTAGGTGATGACGAGAACAGTATGAGAAGTCGAGACAACTTTAAAATCGGGGACTATAGACAACTTCCAAAAGTCCTTGACAATGTAGTGTTACAGGCTAAAGAGGATGAGTGGTGGTCAAGACTGAATGTACAATCGTAAGATCCCTACCTCTTCAGACAAGCCCTCATCGACTATTTCAAGTTCTAGGGTTTATGAAATGAAGTACAAATTAAGTATTGTGTTCAATATAATCAGCTGTTGCTTCAACAAAAATATGAGGATATGTGCCTATATTAGTTATTGGTGCTTAGTTTAGTTCTTACGTTTCAAATCTCGACAGTAAAATCTGGTTAATAGTGTAATAAAAGTAACAAGAAAATAACATTTAAAGATTTATATAAGCATTCGTAACAAAATGCAGCTTTTGGACATCGTAAGAAACCTTCATTCCTACTATAGATTACTTTTAAAAAGCCAACAATGTCAATTTGTTTACTAGACAATATACCTACACCACTTTAACTTGTTGCATGAATGTTGATGGCATGAAAGATATTATTTCCGACTACAAGTTTTGTCAGTTAGTCAGATTTAAACATTTCTTTGACTTTTCATTTTCTGATGCTTCAATGATAGTGATGTTAACAATAGATTCATCAGCCATTATTTAAAGTCTTCAACTAAAAGAGTTGCATTGTGCCTTAACAGCATCTTTAAGCAAATTTCAAACTGTAGTAATTTCCCTTAAGTTATGCAATCAATATCGTTTCAAAAGGCATGAACAATTCATAATCCCATTTCCTCCCACAGTAAATAATAAGAGCTTGTGTGTATATACAGGAAATTAATGTATATATTCAGACAATCACTTTTACAGTTGTTTTGTATAGCGTTAGTCATGTCAAGCAGACATGTGGTACAGGGAAACTTCAACAACGATTTAATGATAATATATAATATAAAAGTGATAATCAAGATCAAACCTTGAATCTAGACAAGGAGGAAATCTAGACGTCATATATACTATAAAACGTTTCCTTTCGCCCAGTCAAGATCGATAAATTTTACCGTAATAGGATTCATGATTGTAAACTTGTCTTGATCAGTAATGTTTTGTAGAATAGAATGGACTACAAGTCACATCAAGAGCGTAAAATGTGATGGAAACTAATTGATTAATTAACTCCTAGAGTGACCGACTGAGGACATATTGAGACAGAGAACAATAGATTTTAGAACATGTGTTTCAAACGTTTAACATCGGAGAGTTTAGCATCGGAAGTGATGTGGCTACTACTATTTCCATAGAAATTCCTTCTGTTTCTTCTTTGAATTGATAGCATTTTTATCCAAGTAGTAAGCTGTTACTTTGTTATAACTTATGATTAATTTAGCAGTTATCTAGTGGTGGAGGAGAGAAGACACCAGTGATCTTTGTAACTTTGCTCTGTATGATGAGTTAAATTCAGTCGCAGTTAATTTCGGACATTTATATTTGGAATTCCATAGACAACAGTGAGGGTTAGTGTTTCTGGGGAACTGGCATTGAACGATGGGTGGGATTTAAAGGGATGAGACACATATATAAAACAAAGAGCATCATGAGCATTGTGTTGGTCGTTTTTCTACAAAGGTTCTATTTATCTTGCTACTTCTCAGAAGAGATTCTTGTAGTCATGGTAGAAGAGTGAGAATGAGAGAGAGACTGTGTGAGAAAGAGAGTATGTGTGTGTGTGTGTGTGTGTGTGTGT
>NC_068984.1:30144504-30150039 GCF_001194135.2 Octopus bimaculoides
GAGAGAGAGAGAGAGAGAGAGAGAGAGAGAGAGAGAGAGAGAGAGAGAGCAAATAAGCTCTGTGGCCTCATGGTTAAAATATGGTGGGAATTACTTTCAATAAACCATAAATGGCTTTCTTTTGGATGTGTAGCAACAATATCATAGACGTGGAGCTGGCAGAAAAGTTAGTACGCCGGACTAAATTCTTAGCGGTATTTTGTCTGTCTTTGCGTTCTGAGTTCAAATTTCGCCGAGGCCGACTTTGCCTTTTCTCTTTTCGAGGTCGATTATTAAGTACCAGTTGCGTACTGGGTTGATCTAATCGACTGCCCCCCTCCCCCAAAATGTCGGGCATTGCATCTAGAGTAGAAATGAATACCATGTATGACTGTAATGCGTGTTACATTTTGAGAGTAAAATAAAAGCTTAGTCATTTGATTCTTCACGAAAATGTGATTTAAATCATTGTAAGGTTTAGTCTCGGAGTAGTTACAGCAATAAATGATAGCATGTTTTTTTTTTCATCTAAGAGTTTTTTATCTCCGTATTTAACATATTGATAATTATGACTGCATCTACTTCCAGAATCAGCTTTAAAATGATTTCTCAGAGATTATGCTGTCCAGTATTTGTTAACCTGATGTTCTACAAGGTTATTTTCTTAACACATCTGTCTTTGGCTGTTGAAGAATACTAGAATGCCAGATTTATATTTCCTAGCGAGTATATGTTCGATGTCTTAGTTCATAGAAGTAAGCCAAATTTTGTTCGATGTCACACACACATACACAGACACACACGCGCACATATTGAAAATTTTATATGTACATATATTACATTTGTAAGCAAAGACTTCGTTGGACATTTCAGTTCAACTTCCGTTCACGAGTTACTAACTTGATTTCCCGCACTTTTTAAAATTCCTATTATATATTATTTTACATAATTTATCATCGGAATTTTAAGATTTGATGACAAAAAAAATGTAGAACGTCATTAAAAAATAGTTTCCTTGCAAGTTTATAGCTTTGTGACAACATGAGGAAATATTATGAGGGACAATTTGACACAAGCGGGGAGAAACAAGACATGCTAGTATATGATATATAACCCTTTTTATCATAGGCACAAGGTCCGAAGTTTTGAGGGAGGGGACTAGTCGATTACATCGGCCCAGAATTTCACTGGTTCTTAATTTATCGACTCCGAAAGGATGAAAGGCAAAGTCGACCTCGGCGGAATTTGAATTCAGAACGCAGCGACGGGCGAAATACCACTATGCATTTCGCCCAGCGTGCTAGCCACTCTGCCGGAACATGGTACAGCGCATTTATGAGATCAATTGTCACAATCTCCATTCTTCTTGAGTCAAATAAATACCATGTCAGTCGATATCATTCTGTCGACTATAGTACTGTTCAAAGAATCATATTAACGGAAGAAAAAGTAGTTCTTAATGGTGATGAAGATGGTTGATTGTCAAAATCATTTAGCCCGGCTAAAGATCTTACAGTATTTAGTTAAGGATTTTAAAAGTCTTAGTTCAAATCTTACTGAGGTCAACTTCAATTTTTATCCTTCTGGTCAATAAAATACTGTTCCAAGTTTACCAGTCTTCCTCAATAGCTGTAGGCTTAGGCTCTCTCTCTCTCTCTCTCTCTCTCTCTCTCTCTCTCTCTTCTATATATATCTTTGTAGAGAATCAATATTAAACCAAGTAATTTTGTTTACACCAAACAGCACCAACTTACTTTAACGTATTAAGTCTTCTATCTCGACCTTTCTCTTACAGCCCGACATTTGTGACCGTTGAGGCATGAAGAAATCATTATATTAGGACCATAGAAGTAAATTTATTGATTATGTTTTGATTGCATTCTTTTTAATAGCAACTAATTATAGCCTACGATTCACTGTTTCCCTATTATGCCGTAGTCATTTTCTCATTCAACTTATTAATGCTCAATATTTATTAAACAGAATTATTCGTATATAAATTCCTATGGCAATCCGTATTATGCCTTGACTTTCAATCGGCTGCTGTTCACACGAAATCCTAGATATACTCATTGTGCAGCGAGTACTGTAGAATGAAAGAAACCACAAACTTATAACACGGACCAGTTTGGTTCTGCAAGTGATACTACCCTTTTGCTACCGTCATTTGCGCGGTTCAAGAAGGAAAGAACGCATAGATTTCCACTCCTTTCCCTTTAGATGTTTATAGCTTTATGCCTGTAGAACTAAAAATTAATATTGATTTTGTGATCGAACATTAATTCAACTACTCAAAATTAAATAAATCTGGTATGCTATCAGAATCTATTAAAGATAAAAATATTTTTACATTTTCTTTATTTTCTGGAAACTTCGTTAAGCTACAACGGAAAATAAACAAGCAACCAAAAGCATTAAACATTATTAATCACAGATATGTTTGTCTGATCAAGGAGAAATACTGTATTAGTGAATCACAATCCAATTATTGAATAATTCTATTTGCATTGTATGTATAAGCTCGATATTTCCGATTCTAACTATTGTTTTGCGAAGGTTATTTTTTTCATGGTGACGCATTTGATGTAGCAAATATTTCTTTACATACCTTGAATAATGCTAAGCAATCATGGTACCATCTGAAGACAAAGAGAGCGAGCAAACTAGATTCACGTGTGTGCGTGTGTGTGTGTATGCATGTATGTGTATCTATATTTATATCAACAACTATCAATGTATTTGTCTATCTATCTGTCTGTCTGTTTCTCTCTCTCTCTCTCTCTCTCTGTATATATATATATATATATATATATATATATATATATATATATATATATATATATATGTCTGTCTGTGTATCTATCTATCTATCTATCTATCTATATATCTAATATTATATAATACAATATAATATAATATAACATAACATAATATATTATAATATAATTGCGTAGTAGTTTTAGTTCAATGACTGCTTACAACTTGCATGTTTCATCTTGTACAGATGTATCCGGAGTTTTCAGAGTATAAAATGTAGCAGTTATATTATATACTTGCGTATAAACGTTCACACTGATTCAACATATTTACATACGAATATGCGTCAGCTGTGTGTGTGTGTGTGTGTGTGTGTGTGTGTGTGTGTGTGTGTGTGTGTGTGTGTGTGCGTGTTTTAGAGAGAGTAAAGTAGATACGTATATATATGTGTATGAATATTTACATATATGCATACAGACATATATACCGACGGTTGCAAAAGTAAATATACAGTAATGAAAATCTAAAAGTGCGCACTTCTTATTGATTATACAAAAATATCAATAATAAACATATTACTTCCTCAACTTTTCTAACTGTTTTCCACCGGCATTCATGCCTTCCATTAGCCGAGCGTGGACACTCATGTACACCCTGGCACAAAGGTCTTTAACTGCGTCAATTTCCTGGCAAGACTCTATTATGAACTCAATCGTAGCATCAACGTGGCTTTTATACGAAAACTCTCTTTTACACATCCTCAGAAAAAGAAGTCCATAGGAGTGAGATCGGGCGAATGTAATGGCCATGCGATGGCTCCTTGACTTCCAATCCACCTGTTGAGAAGTTTTTTTGTGAATTAATGCACGCTGAGTGAGTGCGAAATGCGGTAGCGCTCGATCCTGCAGAAAGTAGAAGTCGTCTCGCTGCTGCTATTTGCGTATCTCTGGTATGACTATCCGTCAGGCTGTTCAGATATATGTGTTGATTAACACTTTATTGCAGAATGATAGGTCCAACAACACCTTTGCAGGAATGGCCAGCCACACTGTCATCCCAGGTTGGTTGAGCTATTTCTCAATAATGGCATAAGAGCTTTCAGTTGCGTAGTGCCCACATTTGTGCCGATTAAAGACTCCCGAGGTTGAAGTTTGCTTCATTGGACCACACGATCTTTCACAGAATGCTGTCACCCTCTCCTTCCTCGCTCAGGATAGATTCGCAAAATTGTAAACGCCAATCTGAGTCATACTCCACGAAACTATGTATCAAACGTAGAATGTACATTTTCAGTCCTACGCGGTGCATCAAACGACCCAACGATCTGCGTTCAAATCACAATTTCGATGACATCCTTCAACCTGATTTTCAATTTGTGAGAGCACTGGGTAAATGCGAGGGCAACATGCATTGCATTCTTTGGCGTTGTCGCGGTGACTGGTCGAGTATTACGATATTGTCTCACGTCCTATAACAAAGCTTAATCTAAGTTTCTTGCAAGATTTCCAATGATTCTTGCTTTCAGTAATGTAATTTTTATAGTATAAAACAGAAAGACAAAATATTCTAGCATTGAAGAATTAACAAATTCTGTGGGTAAATGGCATAATTTCTCTTCATGTAATTTCCACTGACTTTCCACAGAAACAAGATGAATGTAGAATTCAAGTCTGAAACTAATTGGAAGACGATGTATTATACTGTCTTGACGGCTATTAGGAATGAAAGTGAAATGAAATGCCAAAGATAAAACTCTTTATCGATTGTCGATATATATATATATATATATATATATATAATTGAAGTTAAAAAACTAGAGTTAACAAGAAGGACGGTTGGACATATATTTTTATCACTACAATTGTTTCCCTGCAACGTAGTTCTCCAGGTGTGCAGCTAGTTGGTTATGCAACGGTTATTCTGCATTATGAGATCTAGTTGTATTTCCTCAGACGATATGTAGATACTGTCTCCGTATGTTTAAAATCTTCGGCTTCAACAACATCGTCTCTGTCTGAATTTAGTAGTACATATAATACTACTACTGGATAGCACAGAGTAAATCTGAAGGTGGACGAGCTTTATACTGTGTTCTACTGCGTTCTTAACAGAATATACCATATTATATATATATTCAGGGTTTGGACAAAATAATGGATACTCCTAGCATCATAGAATCATAATTTTGAGATATCTATGAAACCGTCAAAAGTTTGTTTATTTTTATGTTTTTTTTATTCATTATTAGTGTCGTTTAATATGTTTTGTTAAAATTGCTGTTTCGTTTCAGATATCAACAGAAAAAAAGTAATTAAAATTCATTAAACTGATAGAGCTATCGGACTTTCAAAGAGGTCAAATTGTTGGAACTCGTATGGCAGGTGCTAGCCTAACGAAAACAGCCGAAATGTTTGGTGTATCACGGAGTACTGTCTCGAAAGTAATAACAGCCTTTGAGAAAGAGGGAAACCTTTATTAAATTAAACGTATCCTATATTTTGATAGAAAGCCATTGAGAGTAAACGAAAATGTTTCAAAACTATACTGTATACTGTTATACGACATGTTTTATCTTTTACATGTTTCAGTCATTTGATTGCAGCCATGCTGGGGCACCGCCTTGAAAGGTTTTAATCGAAAAATTTGACCCCAGGACCATTTTTAAGATCAGTACTTATTCTATCGGTCTCTTTTGCAGAACCGTGAAGGGGACGTAAACACATCAACACCGGTTGTCAAGCGGTAGTGGGGATAAACACAGACACAGAGATATACTCACACACACACACACACACACAC
>NC_068984.1:30150428-30151557 GCF_001194135.2 Octopus bimaculoides
TATATATATATATATATATATATATATATATCCATTCCCTATTCATTTGTATATAAATATAATGGGCTTCTTTCAATTTTCTTCGACCAAACCAACTTACTAGGCTTTGGTTGGCCTGAGGCTATAACAGAAAACACTTACCCAAGATGTCACGCAGTGGACCTGAACCCGGAGCCACATGGTTGGAAAGCAAGCTTCTTACTACACAGCCACGCCAGCGACATACATAAATGTCCATAATGTGTTGACGCAGCATAACATAGATTCACTAACATAGCGTTCATTTTATGATTTAGAGATGCCTCTGTAGAATATAGATATTTTGAGATGAACAATGATCAGTTCTATTCACGATACACAGTGTGTCAAAAACCAGAGCTGTCACTCGCAAGCGAGTATGACTTGCTTACATTATCATGTTTTCGGTAGTTGAGTGCTAAGCATTCATTGACACGTTCTCGGTTCTCTCACTGAGCGGAACATATAATATGTGAAATCGTAAAGGAGAGATCTCTGCACTAGCACTCGGCTGGTATACATTTGCAGAAAGTAGTTGCTTCTTGCTCAATGATACAACACACGGCCTGATCAAGGGATATAATTCATGATTTTATGATCGTTAGTTTATCATCGTAACCACTAGGTAATATATTCGGAAGCATTTCTGATGACACATTATAATAACCAATAAGGCTGATTCTAGTCTCCATCACTGAAAAGTGGTGTTTTATTTGTATTCCTGTTTCTTGGTCTAACGCTATATTTAAAAATACCATGCCCATAACACGCGAATGCACATTACTTGCAAGTATGAACTAGGCACTTAAAATCCTAGGCACTTAAGTACTTGGCACTTAAGTACTAGGCACTTAAAAAGCAACAAGTAACCATAAGACATAGATAGGCTCTCACCTATCCCAGTCTTCTCCCAGCAGAACATGAAGGATAAAATAGCTGGGTTGAAAGAAAGCTCCTCCAACACTTTACAGTTACTCATTTCCAGTTGAGTAGATTGGATTAAAGTGAAATGAAGAGCCTTGTTCGAGGACATAATGCATGCTTGGTCTAAGAATCGAACTCACGACTCTCTCTCTCTCTCTCTCTCTCTCTCTCTCTCTCTCTCTCTCTC
>NC_068984.1:30151672-30153342 GCF_001194135.2 Octopus bimaculoides
ATATATATATATATATATATATATATATATATATATATATATATATACATACATACATATATACATACACACATATATATAGACATAAGCATACATACTCATATATACAGAATATTGAAATATATATAGAAGTAATTATATGTGTATAAATATATACTTATATGTATATATAAATATAAATATATACATACACACACGCACACATACATATATATATAGACATAAGCATACATACTCATATATACACGCATATATACTCATATATATAGAAATATATACAGAAGTAATTATATGTGTATAAACGTATGTTTATAAGTATAGATAAATATGTGTGTGCGTGCGTGTGTGTGTATGTGTGTGTGTAAGAGGGAGATGAAATACGGTTAAGAAACGATATGATCAATGAAATATTCAAAGCTGTATGAAGAATAGTGTTTTGAAGAGAAAGTGTGAGTAAAGATTAAAGACTAAATCAGTTGCTACTTCATTATAGCAGGCCTACTTAACTGGCATTAAATAGCATAATTATTTTGTGAAAAAATAAAAACAAAAAAAAAGCGTAAGTACGTCATGTCTTTACATACACTTATACATTCTCTACACATGATCATTAAGCAAATTATAAGAATCTATCGAAAATCAGATGAAAATCAAAGCCAAGACAAAATTATACAACGAATAAAATTTATCAAACAAATCTTATTCAATTTTGGTCGTCGTTTTGAACGGATGAGGTACATTTACTCGCTCATTGCCTCCTCTCTCTCTCTCTCTCTCTCTCTCTCTCTCTCTCTCTCTCTCTCTCTCTCTCTCTCTCTCTCTCTCGCTCACGATTATACATACATATGTATATATGATATACTCGCAAACACATACACACACTTGCAGTCACAAAAGCATATACACATTGTGAGAGTGTGTCAATTACAGTAATATTAGATGTAATTCTATCAATGTTTATGTGCCACCAACTGAGAATATCTTTCTCGGCATACATTATTTGATAAACTATCCGCACCTCATCTCAATGTGCATCAGATTAATTACCGTTTCTCTAACTGTCACATTTACTTCGTCTGGGTAGGAGTGTAGATTTGCTATCTTCTACATTTAGCCCGAAACCTTTATCGAACTAATTAAACTATTTGTTCAATAAAGAACCACACACTTCTGTTCATTCTGTTCATGTGTATAAACTTACGTGAATACAAGTATGAATATGTTTTGGTGTTGTCAGTCGTTTTGTTAGGAGTGTCCATAAAATATGCGAATGATACTGTTTGTATTCTACACTCTGAGCGCATACATATATATTTTAATGTGTGTGTGTGAGATAACGTTTGCGTTCCTGAATGTGTAAGCCAGCTGATATGCATTTTTCTGTATATATGTTCATCTTTACTTATGTTTGTGTATGCATGTGATGAGACCCATGATTTCTTTTGATATGTTTAGTACACTTTTTATTTCATATTTGGTTGGTCGTACCCCTGGGATCTGTGAAAACTATTTTTATGTCCCACTGATAAAGTTAATCAAAAAGCTTCATCATCATCATCATCATCATCATCATCATCATTATCATCATCATCATCATTATCATCATCATCATCATCACAGCCGTCGTGCTTATCAACGCCATCGTCATCACCACCACCACCACCACCACC
>NC_068984.1:30153868-30164036 GCF_001194135.2 Octopus bimaculoides
TATATATATATATATATATATATATATATATATATATATATACCTCTCTACTATACTATACTATACAAAGCTAGCAATAACAATATTCTTTATGTTTAATGCTTTAGTATAACTGTAAAGGCGCTTGGCTTAGTGGTTAGGGTATTCGGCTCACGATCTTTCGATCGTGAGTCCGATTCCCGGCGGTGCGTGTTGTCCTCGAGCAAAACACTCTATTTCACGCTGCCTCAGTCCACTCAACTAACAAAAGTTAGTAGTACCTGTATTTCAAAAGGACCATTCTTGCCACACACTGTGTCACGCTGGATCTCCCTGAGAACTACGTTAAGGATACGCGTGTCTGAGAAGTGCTCGGCCACTTGCACGTTAATTTCACGAGCAGGATGTCCTGTTGATCGAATTAATAGGGACCTTTGTCATCGTACCCGACGGAATGCCACCATAACAGCAAGAGCCTAGCATCCTCTTCTCATACAAAAAATGATATAATAGTCACACTACTCAAGGTCGGTTCGAGGTGCAGTATAGCCAGGGTAGGAAGCTAAGGAGAGCCAAATGTGTCCAGTTACACAAAATTTATCGTATCCTCATTTGTTCCCATATCCTGAACGAAATTCTATTTTATATATTTTGACTAAGAATCTATTGTAAATAATGAAATTTTGTTTTATTGAACACTGGTTCCCATAGAATGCAACTTGTAACATATTAGACACCATGGAAACTAATACAGTTTCGTGAAATATTCATGAACATTTTATTGCTTGAAATAAGAATAAGATCCATTTTTATAATCATTAAATTTATAGAAATAGAGTTGACGAAACGCAAATTTACCAACTGCAGTAACTTATTCAAACTGCCAAATTTAGCAGTTAAATCTTCGAATCTCATTCAACTGTCGTAAAATTGAAACGACACAATGGATAGCGTAATTCCTTATAACACTGTCCGAGAAAAACGAAAAATACATTCAATCGGAGCAAGATTCTGTAATCATGGCCGTCACAAGACATCCGAGAGAAGTGAGATCAATGAATTCTATGTTTCTCTTATTGATAACTGCAGAAAAAGCATCAGTATGGAATGAATTTCAGAGAGTTAATATTTATTTCTTTATGTTTAGCCCACAGGGGGCGAAACATAGAGGGGAAAAACAAGTACACACAAAGGGATTAAGTCGATTACATCGACCTCAGTGCATAACTGGTACTTGTTTCATCGACCCTGAAAAGTATGAAAGGCAAAGTCAACCTCAACGGAATTTGAACTCAGAACGTAGCGGCAGACGAAATACCTATTTCTTTACTGCCCACAAGGGGCTACACACAGAGGGGACAAACAAGGACAGACAAACGGATTAAGTCGATTATATCGACCTCAGTGCATAACTGGTACTTGTTTCATCGACCCTGAAAAGTATGAAAGGCAAAGTCGACCTCGGCGGAATTTGAACTCAGAACGCAGTGGCAGACGAAATACTGCTAAGCATTTCGTCCGGCGTGCTAACGATTCTGCCAGCTCGCCGCCTTAATATTCGGGGCGAGAGAATTGAGACTATTGCTTATAACAAAACCTGGAATGACAAACAGAATATTGTTAATAAGAATGACTTTGATTGTAGGTCTGCTTGATCAAGGCTGACCGGACGATCATAAACTACAAACTAGCATTAAAAGGCTAATTACTTCTATTTGCCAGTTAATTGACTTTAGCTAAGTAGTTGTCTAAGTGTAATATATTCTCTGAATTTTCTGTTTCTATGCCAATAAATGAACATTCTTTCACATTGACATAGTGAACTTCTCAGCACAACTTCGGCAAGTATAGCGAAAGCTATATTTAGCTGAGCGGGTCTAATAATTATTTTAAAATGTCCAAATAATATTAATAAATGACTAAAACAGCTCTTTCTACACATGGGATAGCCTTATCTTTATCTTAAAATGTCGCCAACGTAATATATGTTAAAACATGTACATACATACATACATACATACATACATACATACATATATATATATGTGTGTGTATATATATATATATATATATATATATATATATATATATACACATATGTATATGTGTATATATATATATATGCATATGTAGATATGTATGTATATATGTATGTATGTATGTATGTATGTATGTATATATGTATGTATGTCAGGTTGCGCTTGAGTGCTACTGGTAACATGTAATCCAGTACAACCTGTCGCATGGTTGGGTCGTCGGCGACTAAACTGGTAACGCCAACGTGTTAAAATTCTACTGTCAATTAAAGAATGATAATAGACAAGGTAATGATGTTATTTTGGGTTAAACTTAAACTAACCCTACCCCCAAAGACTCTCGGACCATATCAATTTTGAGTTGGTCGTGTTTTCTTTTCGGAAATAAGCTACTCCTTTCTAGAATGACAGAAATATTACAAATATAGCAAATCGCAATAGCTTCTCAATGGTATGGTTAGTACTATGCCATTAAATGTATATAGCCTAGAAATTTGGACGAAATAAAATTAAATCCGTGGTGAGGAGAAGAAAACATTACCATGAACTTAAATAATTGTCAAAAAAGAGTGAGGCCAAAATTTGTTTTAACACTCAAAATTAATTAATAATAGAATATATGCAATCCAACGGTGAGTGAGTCTTATTTATATAAGCTGCTGTCTGACAACTGAAATATTTCGGTATCATTAAACTTACTCAATGAAATATACTTTTTGTAATGAGTTGGGTATTTTTTGTAGCTCATAATGTATAAAGAGAGAAATCATAATTCCGGGGAGCCTGTGGAAACTAGAGAGGCATTACTCAGTGTCTTTGTGGAAAGCCATAATATTCAAACGGCTCGAACGTTTGAGTTTAGTCTTACCTAAACATATTTGGTGTCATTTATTTTTAACTGAAAAATTTCGATCATACTTATAATCATTTTATCTGTATTGCGAATGTGTTTATATCATTAGAAAAAGATCCTTCAACGTGAATTTAAAACATCAGATTATTAAATCATCAAAAATTCAAAACGGCAAGAAATTGAAGTTGACAACGATTAAGTGTACTAAATGCAAGTGAAAGAAGTCGGTAGATTCATTGATATTACTGAACACTCTATCTTGATAGGATTTTGACTGACCCCGATATTAGCTGTATCGGGAAGTATTGAGGGCGATTGTGAAAAAACACTTTCACACCATAAAAGAGAAAGAGCATTTCAGCATTGTTTTCAACGTCTTGTTGCAGCCCTCTTAGATATTATTCAAAGCTCTTTCTATATTTTAGAATTCAAGGTACTAGAAAAGTATCATATCTTTGAACTGCTAGGTCAAAACTATATTCATTTGAAACATTACTCAAGGAAAAAAGGGATGTTAATTTCCAAATCATTCAAAAATATACGGTACTACAAGTGACTTGGATGGAGAGGCATTTGTAGCACTTGATGGCCGTTGTGGAAATTTTCCGTCATGAATTTTCCTTAAACCCCACTACTACTACCACCACCACCACACCACACCAAGAGCACACCACAACACCACCACCACCACCACCACCACTTTAACTCTCTGATCTTTCAGTTCTTGCACCAATTCACATTTATTGACGTACAATATGGAAATTTACCCGAGTTAGCGATATCAGATATTTTTCAAGGTTTTTAAATTAATGATGGAGTACTGATTCACATCCTGTCAGAAACAATAATTTAAGGAAAGTCTTTGAATAAATATTTTGTGAACGTTTCCTATCCAAAAATTTAACCATATGAAAAGAGCAGCAAAAATAGATACCGTTTACGATGACTAACACGTAATGAAAAACAAAGACAGTTATGAAAAGAAAAAGACGAATATCAAAACGTTTCCAGACTAGTTCTGCAGTGCACCAACACATGGTAGCACACGGTTGCGTGCGGAGTGAGAGCTGGCAGCGACATTTATGAGGCAGTGGGCCGAATGACTTTGCTGTGTTTACTTTGCAAGTTATGAAATTCGTGCTTTTGTGATCACGTGTATGCTGTAATCTGCAATTTTTGTCATGGACAAGAAGAAAGAACCAACGTGAAATCTTGCGTTAAATTTGGGATGTCTGCCACAGAGACAATGAGTATGCTTTGGTAATGGGTTGTACGCAGTGTTTCGAGTGTCACGAGCGCTTCAAAAGAGAGAGAACGTCCCTGGAAGACAATGAGCGATATGGGAGACATGTCATGAGCGTCACCCCCCGGAAATGTGGTATTGTGCATAAAGAATTCATCCCAGTAGGGCCTGCCCGTCAATCGAGAGTTCTACTGCGATATTTTGAAGCGTTTGAGAGAGGATATTCGGTGAAAGCGATCGGATTTGTTGAGTACGAATAATTAGATTCTTCACAACGACGATGCACCCCTGTCATCGAGCTCTCCTCACTTGCGAGTTTCTCGTCAAAAACAACAAGGTATTGCTTCCGCACTTTCTCTATTCGCCAGATTTAGCACCTGCTGACTTCCAACTCTTCTTCAAGATGAAAATGCAGTACAAAGGTCATGATTTTAGCACTGTTGTCGAGATCCAGAGCGAATCGCAGAAGATCATTGACTCGCTTACGGAAAACGACTTCCAGACCGGATTCTAAAAAAGGCAGGAACGCTGGGACCGGTGTATTGCTGCGCAAGGTGACTACTTTGAAGGAAATGATGTTAAACCTTGGGTAAATAAGTTATTTTTTATTAAACACAACTAGTCTGGGAAGCTTTTGATATCACCTCGTATGAGTCTGCTAGTGCCAAGAGGATAAGAAACATTTTGGCAAATGCAGATAAGAACATAATTTCATATCTTTCAACAAAACTAGTTCCACTATGAGAATGCCTAGGACACTGAAATGAAACAATGCATTCATGAAGATGTGGATGGATATTCGTGTTCTGATACGAGTTTTTTTTTTTTTTTTACTCCCATGCCTATCCCTTGGTATGATTCAAATGGAGACAGATTTTGTAGTATTATTTCTGAAAACATCTGCGACCATCACCATCATCGCTATAAACTTCAAAGTACAAATATGGATTTCCTTCAAAACTGGGTCAGGAAACAAGATACACTCCCAGTACTACATTGACTCAACTTTAGAGAACAACATGGAAAGTAATTGATCCTTTTCATGCTATCTCTAGATCAAGCAAGATATATTTCAAGTATACGTGATAATCATATTGCTTGAAAATAGAGAAAGTTCTACGTTTTAACGAAACTTTGTGTCCGCCACTGGCACATGACTGTGATGCAGTTTATCGTTATCAATGTTTTTTTTTTCTATAAATCTATACAGATGATACCAATGTTTGTCTCCCGATAATTAAAATGCTCTATCACAAAACCAAGGATGTTTTGTACTGGTAACGTTTTCAAGCAAACATTTAGATCATAGCTTATGGGCAATTAAATGTTTTGAAAATGACTGGAAGCTATCTCTTTCAAAAGTGTCATCAAACTTGATATAAAGCACTCCCGTAAAAATGAATCAAAAATAAGATGCATATGTCGATCTTAATTAAAATTTGTGGGTATTTGAAGTCTTCTTTCAACGAGGTTATAAGCTATTTAATGCTTTTAATCTGTGTTTTACAATTCTAAGTAGATGAGGACATTCAGAATTTCAGGATGTTATCTACATGAAACACTTATACAAGTTTTGTTTGAAATTACAGTTGATGATCATTTATCCTAAACATTTTGAATATATTTGAAGTACTGATCTTAAAGTATTTACGATGATGTAACAAACGCAGTATATTATATAGAAAGTAATTATAACTGATTGCATATCGTGTGAAACCAATAATACCAAATTTGTTAAGAGAAGATTAAAAGCAAAGGTTAAAGCCATTTGAATATTGGCCTTGCAAACAGGCACTCATACTCTCTTAGGAACTAGATGCTCCCTACAGGACCCATCATCGTCCAGTCGGGCTAAATCTGAAATTCAGCTAATTTCTATCAATATGATAGCAGGAACTAAACTTAGGGAGTGACCTACTATTTGTCAGGCAAACATGACTTTACAAACACACACGTGCACACGCACAAGCACACACACACACACACACACACACACACACACACACACACACACACACACGTTGTAAACAGTCCGCAAATATGAAACTCATTTCATAGCACGCCTTCTACGCCTTTTATTTTAATTCTATTTTATTTGATATTGATTCATTAATATTCTGCGATTGTCCCTTATTTTTCTTAACAGAAAATGACCAATGAACAAATTATAAACATTCCCCTCACTAAAGTTGGAACTTTACTTATACGTTATTACCATTAGATTTCTTGCAGTGTATCTCGGGTTAATTTCTCCTAGTCTTTACAACTGCTCTTCACATATTTTCTTATAGAACTATACAGTCCGCTATCATCCGCTCATGTCAAATCATCCGAACACTCTAAATCAATTCCAACAGCCACTTAGAATTCCATCAATTTTCTCATATGAAACAAATAATAGATTTAGTAACAAATATTGTATCCAATGATAATCTATGATCTATCTTATCTAGTTTAATGATATTTCGTGTCTAGGTTCAAAGCACATTACATTTAACTTTGCCAATCGTCTCTTGAAAGTGACAATATAATTAAATTATTGATAATATAAATTCCAATAACATACTTGTGTTAAATGACATTCATAAACGGAAAAATATATATATTACAATACTGGATACGGGGTTAATTTGGAGTAAGCCTAAGTCGTAATCAAGTTTTGATTTCCAATGACTGACGCGTAATCTATATCGTCGAAGTATTTAGAAAAATATCAATATATTGACTTCCTATTAGTCATTCTCATAAATCCTGGATTGAATGTGTTTACAATCGTTAGTGTCAGACAAAATATTTTACAGCATTTGTTCCAATTCTTAATGTTCTGAGATCAAATCAAGCCAAAAAGAAATTTACCTTTAATCTTTAGTGAGTCGATAAAATAATGTGGCAGTCAATAACTAAATTCATACAATTTGCCTTCCCAAGTTCACAACAATTTCAAGCCTTGTATTTATGTTTGGAACAATTATTATTGTTTCCATTTCTATTATATTTATTATTATGGTGAGCTGGCAGAATCTTTAACACGTCGGGTGAAATGCTTAGCAGTATTTCATCAGTCTTTATGGTCTGATTTCAAACTCCGCCGAGATTGACTTTGCCTTTCATCCTATCGTGATCGATGAAATAAATAGCATTTGAGTACTGGTGTCGAAGTAATCGACTCACTCCCCCGAAATTGCTGACCTGTGCCAAAATTTGAAATCAATATATATATCTTGCTTTCACATTCTCAGTTCAAATTTTACCAGGACTCATGTCAACGATATCCCACACCGACACATGTGGACTTGTTTCTGCCTCAAATTATAACTGTTGTTGTTGTGGTGGAGATTCATACGAGGAAAAGGACTTGTAATCGATAGAACTTATTCCACATCATGGAATATATACTTTTCAAAATATTCTAAAAGATTCAAAGGGCTACACCTTAAAAATGTATAATCTTCCATTCATTAGCTATTTTTCTGTAGTATGTTATTGACATGCTAGTTGAAGCTTCGTTACATTCAAAATTTACTGTGAAAACCCACCCTCTGTATCATAACCAAGCTTTCTTATACCATGTCTCCACACTTACTAAAGAATGCATTAAAATGTTCAGCATAGTCTTGCCATGATATAGAAGTCGAGGAATGAATGGCATAGGAAGACTGACTCTTGAATGCACTGTTATACAAATATTTCTTTCCAATTTTGGACACAAAGCCAGCAACTTTCGGTGTAGCGAGAAGTCGATACATCCGTTCCAGTGCTCGACGTATACTTATTTTATCGAGCCCGAAAGGATGAAAGACAAAGTCAACCTCTGTAACATTTTGATTATGAACGTAAAGCCGGAATAAACGCTGCTAAGCTTTTCTCCGGCGTGCTAATGATTTTACCATCTCGTTATGAGGTTATAAATACCACACCCGATTAAAACAACTTCGGCGTTATTTCAAAATGTTAAATGAACTAATTGGTAAAAATATAGAACGATAAAGATCAATACTAAGGTAATATATGTAATGCGGTCCCTAAGATCAGCTCAAGCCCTTGTATCTGGTTCCCCAGTATGGCTGCATTTAAGTAAGTGAAACCAGTATAAGTATAAAAGAATATTCTGTATAAAAGAATATTCTGTATAAAAGAATATTCTTTTACCATATCATAACTGAATTGATCAACTATATATATATTATTAATAGATATCTATTAAGAAAACATTGAGTAATGAGCCTACTCTGTGCCAGTATTAGTCACTTCAAGTAACGGTGGACCATTTGTTTGGTCACTCAACTTGTTAAAAAAGCAGCCATGTTTTCTTTACATCGAATCCTGCCGTCTTTGGAAATGAAGGAATACATTAGATAATGAAATCGCAAATACCCCTAAAAGAATGTAATGAATACAACATCATTGTACAAATGACTTTGGGTCCAACAACAGGATTTCTCAGATGTACGCGCTGCAATTTTGTTTAAATAGAATTTCAAACCTTACGTAACATTGTTGCATTTCTGTTATCCGCATGGCTAATGCATGTGTTAGGGGCCGCATTTGTAATATAATAGTATTATGCCGTCTCGAGGTAAGTATTTGTATATATTCTACGTCCTTAAACAAGTTTACATTTTGCATTTCGATGTGTTGGGATACACTTTCAAATCTTTTCAAACATCGAGGCTTACTGTTGGTCCTCACAGAATAATTGAAAGATTATGAAATAATTTCACTAAATAGCTCACATCTTTCATCTAGTAGCTAAACTCAACTAAAGAAACTATCATTTTGATGATAAATGAAGCATTCTTTTATTGTATGACATTTGGAGCCTTGACAAGTCATAATTGGTACCTGAAGGTTATTTCTATTCTATAGACAATTTGCAAATGACTACGTGTTTGTTCTGGTCATGAATTAAGTCCATATATCAAAATAACGTATTATGGCTTTTATTTGAAAATATATTTCAAATGGCCATTTGTGGAGGTGAACTACTATATAATCATATTCGGCTACCATCTTTACTGTATGGTAAGTTCATAAAAATTTAAAGACTATATGCTGTTGTAGCATTAATGAGATAGAAAGTTTGAGGGCAATTGCAAAATAGTTGCTACTATTTTGTTTAATTCAAATTTACATATGAAAGTAAGATCTTATAGTACCAAATAACAACTGTTGAATTTGTTTAAATTTGAGAATACATACATACTTACATCTTACACACACACACACACACACACAAATATATATATATATATATATATATATATATATATATATATATATATATATATATATACATAAGTGATTTTGGAGGGATATATTATCCGAGTGGTAACCGTATTAGCACTCAGTTAATTTCAAGCTAACAGCCAACCATAACGATCAGGATCTAACATCTGTGACTACAAAAATTTACTTCAGGCAGTTCACTTAGAAGATGACCAAATGGACGGGCGCTGATAAAACTGCACCGACATTATTGCACGGTCGCATTTGCAACTGTGTAGTCGTTGCAACAAAAATAAGTGAAGAGCATTATAATATGCTGCATATAACTACAAAATAATTTTTGGGGATGTACAAGTCTCTTATTATGTACAAGTCTCTTATTATCAGTTGTCAATTGTGGAACACAACTGTCACTACAGGTAAATAACGATTGCATTACGCGTGAAAGTACTAGTTTATTTCAATATCATAAAATTGTAAAAATTGCAAATAATAAAACTTAAAAATCAGACTTAGTTGAAAGTTCACTAATTCTTCTATACACAAACATACAAACTCGGTTTGTGTTCTTGTCCCATTTTGTATATATATATATATATATATATATATATATATATATATAGCGGCGTACGTGCACTTTGGTTTCTTATATGTAAGTATATATTTAGCTAAATCTTGTACGACTCTATTCTTTTATTGTCCTTCTTTTATTCTTTCCTTCTTTCTATCAGCCCTTTCACGCTGAATCCGTTCGTTCCACTCTTCGTTCTTTCTTTCCCCCTCCTTCACATTTCATTGCTTTCTCTTCATGCTCACTTCCCTCTTCTTTTC
>NC_068984.1:30164348-30196848 GCF_001194135.2 Octopus bimaculoides
GTGTGTGTGTGTAGATATACTGTTATGTACGTATATATTTTTAAAATTAATAAACAAACCCGAAGTCTGTAGATTACGGAGAGTGACCATTTACGTCTTTTTATGACAATAACTGTAATTATATATTATTTATATATTAATAATATATGCTCCATTTAAAGCGACTAAACCTAAACAATCGGCCGAAAATATATCTACAGTTGTTATAAAAAGATCTATATGGTCGCTCTTCTCCGTAACTTATAGCCTTCGGGTTTATTTACAAATTTAAAAAATATATTTACTAGACTAAAGTTGGCTGAAATTGATGAGTGGGCTTTGTGGATGAATTGGGTGCGTGCGGATCAATGTAAGCATTGATTCCGTGTTCAGTTCCCAGCGGTTCAGTCCATCTTTTGTCGGCAAATTGTTTAGGTTTAGTCGCTTTAAATGGAGCATTTATTATTAATACATAAATAATATTATTATTATGATATATATATATATATATATTTATGTAACTTTAGGATTACTCAGCACATTTCCGTATACGAAATTGTAGGTACTAAATAAAATGAGATATGCAAGGTAAGTACTATCCTTGGTTGGATCGTGAAACAACATTTTCTTTTAAAATAAGTCTAGAATGTAGGGTTTGCAGTTCACAGACAGTAAAACAGTTTCAACCACTGAATTGGATGTTTAATCAATAGTTATCATTATAATAGGAATAGCAAAGAATTAAGTATAACTTCCATTGATGCCAAAACCATTTCATTTGGTTCATATTAATATACTTCGAAAATATCTTAACAGCTTATATTCCTAAAAAGCCTCTAGTTTTATGAAATTGAAAATGCTCACGTTTTTAGTTCCTTATAAACCAATAGGTTTCCTACGTACCTGTGCATTCCACATTCTACAATACTGTTTCCTTGCCAGTGCACAAGATCGTAAAGCTTCTACTGATCCCTAAACAAAAACACAAAAATCTTACAAAATATACATTGAAAAATAAATTGCTTAAATAAAAATTATATCTACTAAATATGATTCCTGGAAAAATAATTCATGTTTGTTAATTTACTATTTTATATGATTTGGTCTTCGCTCACTTAGACACTAATATAAATACGCATCTGTTTTATAACATATATAATACAAGCCGAAAATAATTCCGATGTTACATCTAGACAGCAATTTACAATCTGAAATAAGACGAAAAGAAATTGTATGAAATAATAGACAGCAACATATTTGTGCTTTTAAACGTTAATGGGATTTTAATGGAGAAACATTTACAGAAATATTATACTGAGAAAGTTTTTAATTATTTTTCCTAAAATAGAAGAGTAAATTCTAAAAGAAAAACTGAACTTACATAATGGTATTCAATTATTCCTTAGAATAATTTAGAAAGGATCATGGTTCTTGGCAAATTGTCATCATTACGGGAATATTAGAAAATATAACAAATACATTATATATATACAAAATGTGGGTGGTAATATATATATATAAATAATGTTCACATATTTATTTACTCACAAGATGACACAAGTATCTGTAAAATTATGTATACAATCATATATGTGCGTGTGTAATTTAGGCGTGTGTTCGTGGTGTACATGTTTATATATTTGTTGTGTGCGAGTAAATGTGTGTGTAAATAAAAGCATTTATGTATACATGCAACTATAGATAATTGTACTCATGCGTAAGGGCAAAAAATTGAATGAGGACACATTCCCGCGCGCACACACAGACGCTCGCCCACACACGCACACACTCATATATATTCATGTATTCATGTGCTATCATGTATGTGCATGGAGAGCGTTCGCGTCAACGCACAAATTCTTATGTATATATAGATGGAAAATATTTATCAGAAATCTTGGGCCAAAACATTTCCTATTTTAAAAGTATTCGGTTTGCAATAATTAAGGGAGAAATCAATCGTGCACACTATTCTCTTATTTAATTACATGTCGGTCTCAGAATATTTGACAATAATTCTGAAAAATCGACATCAAAGAACAAATAATCAAAATGCTAATACATATATACATACATCGATACGCAACACGCACGCACACACACGTATGTATATATACTTATATATATATGATTCAGGCATGTATGTATGTGTGTGTGCATATATATGTGTGTTTGTGTATATACGTACGTATGTATGTACGAACGTACGTATATATGTATGCATATATGTATATGCATACATGCAGGCATATGTAATTAAAGTACAGAAACAAATGTCTACTCGTCTTCGGCAGATTCTCGAGTAATAGTGCGGGATGCTAATTAAAAAAGGTAATTTGTTCTCATACTTAAATCAAAATTTAGTCAATAGAACAAATATCTCTTCAAGAAATTCGTGCAACTACTGATGCTACGCAATCCCACTTTTAACTGGAGGGTTTTCTTACGAAGCCAAGTTTGGTGGCAATAATTATAGACGACATTTTCAAGAATGTGCTACACCTAAAGGAAAACTAAACGTGGAAGAAAGAAGGTAAGTAAAAGAATGATGTACTATTTACGAAGCTTGATCACTAAAGAAGTGCAGAGAGTGGCATAACAGAAATAGTAAAATCAGCATAATGAGCGAATGTTAGCTGCAGGTTTCAACTTTCAATGAATCATTGGATAAAACGTGAATATATCGGAACACTTTTAATCACAATTGGATTTTCAAATTTGTTAAGCATGCGCATATGCATGCACACAGAGACAAGCTTATATTGGCGTTCTCTCACACCTACGTTACTGCGTGTGTGTACGTGTGTCCATGGCCGGATTAAGACCCATAGAGGCCCTAAGCACTTAAAAGATTTTGGTGCCCCCATATATATAAGTAATTCAAAATATAACCATGAAATAAAAATAAAGTTTTAGTTTCCAAATAAAACAAAACTAACAGTAAGATGGAAAATAATGTTTATTTTTGTATACTTCCACTTTATTTATACTTCGATCAAAATTCCAGGCCTTGTGCTTATAGTAGAATGGATTGTCTTATAATTCCTTCCTTCTCACTTATAAGTATATACTCTCAACTGATACTAAAACAAACTTACAATGCGCTGGTACAAAATTTAATCGAAGCTATGTAGATGTGTGGATATAAAGAAAAATTTAAATGCATGCTTTTAAGTATTTCTTCGCGGACAGACAAAGAGTGAACGATCTGACTACTACTAATATTATGGTATTTCTAATTCAATGAAAATAGCATGTTTGGCAGGTTTATAAATATATTGTATAAGTTTACCTATTTCTCTGAGGACAAAATGAGGTGTACGCAGCGTTTCAGGAAGTCTCCAATTAAAATCTAAACTTCTTCCGTTTCTCACACACATACACACATTTACTCACTCTAACATACATACGTGCACACATGCACACACTTGCACACGCAACACTCATGCATAGAGTATACTTGTGTCTGTGTAGGTCCAATTATAATATCACTAAAAGACAGGTTTCCGCAATTATTGGTTCCTAGATTTGTTGTAGCACGTGTGAATACATGCATATATGTGTGTGCTCATTTGCGTATGTGTTTATGAGTGTGTGTGTGTGGGTGTGTGTGTGTGTGTGTATGTGTGTGTGTGTGTGTGCGTGTGTGCGCGTGTGTGCGTGTAAAACGTTCGTTTTATAAAAAATCGTGCATGGGTGTTCATCTATAAAAATTTCCTCCTTGTGACACTTGAAATAATAAATAAATATTTAGATTTATAAACAAAATATAACGTTTGAGCAAATCATTTTGCGTTTATTTATTTATTTTTTTTTTGGCAAGTAAAATTAAAACACAATGCGAGTAAGAGATAGACAGGAACATGAAAGGAAAGTGGATTGAGTGACGAAAAAGAAACTGGAGGCACACATAAGGAGAAAGAGAAAAATGAGAGAGGAAAAAGTGAGTGGAAGGAAGAGTGAAACGGAGAAAAGTCGGTGAGAAATCGTTCTTTTTTTCTGTGAGTACAGATACTGACATGTGCATATGTATGTGTGCGAGTGTGCATTTTACGTGCGTCACGTACATGTGTAATTATTTTGCATCTCAGTTACTTAGTATATATACCGTATTTGATGGCCTATAAGACGCACGAGTTCATAAAACGCACGCTAGCTTAGGCTATACATTTGTAAAATAAATTACCACTGAAATAATGTTTTAATTCCTCCACTTACCTGTATAACTTTATGTTATTACCGGTAATTATAAGCAACTTATTACATCCACATTCGATATAAATATACCGTAGGCGATTGTTCACCAATAGATGGCAGCACATGTTTTATAAATATACCATTTTGAGCGCGTTTTGAGCCTACACAGAGTGCATTTGATGCAGGGGGATTTTTAAAGCCGTTTTGAGGTAAAAAAAAAAGTGTATCTTATAGGTCATCAAATACGGTATATAGGAAGTTAACTGCGTAAAATCTATACGAAAAATACTCCATCCGATGAGAGTTCAATATTACTAAACGTTTCCACTACATGTACTTATCGCACTACTATTAGTTTCCCATACATGCGTGCGTTCATCAGACGCCAATCGCGATAAGTACAGGTAGTTGAAACGTTTAGAAATATATATGTGTGTGTGTGTGTGTGTGTGTGTGTGTGTGTGGGTGTGTGTGTATGCATGTGTGTGTGTATACATACATACATACATATACATATCTATATATCTATATATATCAAATGTGGCAAGGGGATTTTCTTCGCCCCAAATGCGAACATCATGCTTATTGATTTTGCCATTCGTATGAAATGTGGCCTTATCACTGAAAACAAGACGTTCCTTGAACTCGGCTTCTTCAAGTTTCTCTTGCATATCAACACAGTATTGCTTGCGCCTTCGCTTGTCATCTGCCGTTATGGACTGAACGAGTTGTAGCCTCTTGGGTTTCATTAGCAAGTGTTTGCTCAGGACGCGACATAACTGTCGCTGGAGGATTCTGGGTTTCCAGACTTCTTCGTATGGGCTTCTTGGGGCTTTGCAAGAGGTTTTGGCGAACCCACTCGACCATCTCTTCCGATGTTAGTGATCGTCCAGATCCTTTTACCCTGCACAGACACCATCTTTGAGTTTTTTGTGTCATGTCCAAATCAGTATTGCTGTTGGTGGCATTTTAGAGAACTGTAACACCTCTTACAAATATTTATATATATCTTCTTAAAATCATCGAAATTGAGACGTGCTTCTTTATGGCGCACCAGGATCTCGATCCTTTTTTAAATATGGTTGGTGCTCAATTTCATATATTTCAATGTGACTGAGTGTTCGTCTTATATTAGGGAGTAGAAAAGTCCAAAATATAGCACCCGGTATGACGTAGTGTTCAGCAGAATCGCAGTCGCCAGCATAGAGCAACAATAACAGAGGTGGAAGGATTATGCTCATGTGCCAAGTATGACGTTGTATATTTATATATTTCCTTTCACATAGAGGTATATAAAAGTAAACAACTCCAGTTTCAACGGGGTTAACTACTTTGGTTATTTACATTATATTTAATACATTGATATTCCTTATACCTCCATTCGTCGATTCACTTCAAAGAAAAAGGCAATAAGCTACGGAACTTCAAAGTCGTAAGTAAATAGACTTATCTGGAAAAAAAAAAGGGGGGAATGAATATACACAGTTACTCTACTTTCCCAAATAAAGAGCAAATCAGTAAAAATGCACCGAAGAATTAATGAAGCTTAAACATTAAAAAAGGGTTGAACTAGAAATAAAGTTAATCCCAGCTATGGATGAATTGGCGTCGAATAGATATTAAACAGTCATTCCTGAAGAATAAATTTGCAGTGTTGTTAGTACCATCGCGAGGTATTCATCAATAAGCTCTTGAGCCACGTCTTCAAACGTGAAGTTTCATTTCTGTCCTCGATTGTTGAATGCAAATTGTATTAGACATGTAAATATATTTTATTGTAAACATGGTTTTCTATATTTAAAATTTATTTTATTGTCTTTTTCATTACATTTATGTAAGATAAACATATTTGTATTTGCCGTCAGTATTTATCGTATTAGTACACTACTATATGTGTGCGTGCGTGTATGTATTACGTATGCATATAAATATGTATACATGTATACATATGTATATATATATATATATATATATATATATATATATATATATATATATATATATATATATATATATATATATATATATATATACATGCATACATACATACATACATACATACATACATATATACATAGAGAGAGAGATGTACAGAGTTATATATACCAATATATGTATGCAGGATGTATATATAAATATATACACATCCATATGTGTATGCATATATGTGTATCATTGTACGTATTTGTGCTATTGGTTCGTTGGCTTTATACATGAAGAATAGCGCTTCTTAGAGAAAACACAAGTATATAGTATTTTTATCAATTTTATATTTTTCTTCATATTTTCGCATGCAAGAAATTCATAGAAAAAATATGAGAAAAACTTTAGAAAAAAGATAAAGCTAGAATACGGTCGTGTTTTCAATAAGACTAAAATATATCGATATGTGTTCATGTGTTTGTATGTTTTTGTACGTTTGTGTGTGTATGTGTATTTGTATGTTTGTGCGTATGCGTTTATGTGTGCACGCGTGTGTGTGTGCGCGGGCACGCTTACCTGTGCGTGTATATGTGTGAGTGTGTGGATTGGGGGAAATATTGTGCTTAGAAACGAATAGAAAAGTTCTGATCGCATAGAATTTTTATATTTTACTCGAAGCTGAAACTTCTTGATACGTTACTTGCATAATATTCAAACGATTGAAGTAGATATCATGATATCTTTGGTCTACGGGAAATGATTATTTATAAGATTTTGGAAAATCCATTAACGCCGTAAAAGACAGTGGCTTCTGAGATGATATTAGTGTTATAACGAGGTAAAGAAACCGTTACTATGAATATTATAAATTTGAATACTGTATATTGCGAATATCTCAATGATACGTTAACATCGCTGCATGCTTTCTTTTCACGTGATTATGTAAATTTAAAGTGGCTATTAGTTCCATGTGAGTGAAGTACAACCTGTCAGTTACAGGATCACATTCGAACATTATAACCTTTGGATAAATTCCGTATCACATGGTACAGCAATGACATCGCTGTTGAGATCCGAAAGTTTGCTGACTAATCTGAACCTTGTCGAAGCAAATATATGATATTTAGTAACCACCTCTCTATATATAAAAGTAATAATAATACTTATTATTATAAGCATGAACGTGGTAGCCCGAAGGAGACAAATATATTTTTATCAAGAGCTGGTATCGAGGATATACTGAATTGTTTCTAAGGATTAATTTGACACAGCAGATGGACATACGTTTCAGGGATACAGGGGAAATGATATTATATAATGTAGGAACTAAAACAAAGTTGATCACTGCAGAAAGAACTAGATTTATGTCTTTGCATCAGCAATCCTCTAAACAAGCTATTTATTTTTGTGTCATTTTCGTAAAGGTGCTATTTTCTGAGCTCGGTCAAGATAACGAAAGAACTGAAGAAGAATTTACACAAGTAAAAGTCACTGAGAGCAATCATTATACAGATCAAGAAAGCTGGAACAGTTACAGTTAGGGAATTTATCTCTCGAAGTTTCTGTGAACTTCCTACACCAAGAGATGATATCGAATTAAGAGTCGATATTTTTCATGAAATAAAACCAAGAGTTGCCAATGCTTATCACCTTACCAAAACAAAGGAGTTTTTTTTTAATGCAAAATATGTGATTACATGAATTTGTTGAATGGAAAATGTTCTGCACTTGTAAAAAAGAATGATAATTGTGCAATAAAATCCATCTTTATCGTTTTGTAACTTTTAAAACTATATCGAACGTGTTGAACAAATTGAGCATAAAAGCTCTGACAGAAACAAATATATTTACGTTACAATACAAAGAAAAACACACCTTAATGTATATTATCAGTTTAGATATGCTAGTGGATACCAGTAGTGCGATCACATTAATTCTCAGCAACTTCTGGATATTTATTGGTCAAATTAAACATCACGAAATCCATCTGCAACTTCTCCATTTTGATAGATCAGATTTTTTAAAGCCCTCTAGAAATATGGACCCGATATGAAACTATGCAAGTAGTGGAATAGAACCTTGATGAAAACCAAGATTTTGTCAAAGCTGATATATTTACTATTAATCAACTGTATTGTGTGTGATATCGAAGATATCGGAGTGTTAGAAGATCGTGAGATATATATAAGAACGATTGAAAGAAAATATACACGCACCAGATTTTAAGTCGCGAAAAATGTCAGTTTATATTTTCTCAAAAGTAGTTATAGGAAATGAAAACTGATTGTTAAGGTACGGCATATGAACACATATTCCACTTGGTGTTTGCGAGTTGCTGTACTCTTTTGTAGTTGTAAGAAAACCAGACGGGAACTGGCGTATCAATTGTGTTTACAGAAACGACGTTAATCAAACTTTTTCGAACACTTGAATATCCTCTATTATTGAATTTGCTCTCTTAGTGTAAACGTTCAGATGTGAACACAACAATATTTTATAAAGTCTGATTGACACGACACAGGATAGAATACATCACCGGCAGAGCCTTGCTAATATTCATAAGCGTAAAATTATCCCCTATATAGGATAAATATTCGTTCGCATTTTATGTGAATTACAGTGACTTCTAGTAGAAAAATATTGATTTCTGTTTCCAATATTCAAGATGTATATTTTCATTCAGTCTTCTTATTTCAGCTGTGCTACCTTATATAAAACCTTTTAGCACTCAAGCATCTTCAACGTCGGACAATACCGTTAGTTAATTTTGTACCGTCAACATTTAATACATTGGCTTGATCAAAGCCATGACTTTCATCACTGTCCTCTTCTACTACTTGTAAACTTTCATACCGGATTCACATTTCTAGAGCACATTAAAAAAGTTTCATCCATAAACTGGAAAGTTGCACATGTATTTTGCGAAGTCTGAGTTGACCAGTGAATATCTAAATATTTCTGAGAATTATCGTATCTCCGCTAGTATTATCCATATGAATATTTAGAAAGACATTATTCAGTTTAACTTCAATTAAGTTGATTTACTTCTTTGCCTTGAAGTGTAAATACAATTGCTTCAGTTTTACAGCTTTTATCCTCCGTCTGTTAAAACATCTTCCATATATCTCTGTATATTACAATAATATTAGTTCCGGTATTCTGCTCATGATCATTAGGTTATGCTTTTGATTGCTGGACCGAATGACACTTTTTGTCCCTGAGCAAGGCATCTTTCCATATATCTTCATTCTACTCAGCAAGCTGCTGGTGTAGCCTCCAGCTATCCCATCCTCGATATTTTGCTAGGTTAAACATAGGAGCGCCTACAATATATCTTGTTTGCTAGCAACAACTAATGCATCTAAAACAACTGCAAAAACGTGACACAAGCTTCCTTCCAAACAAACTTCTTCACGAGCACAAACATTTGTCCTGGCTATCTCTACTGACATTATCATGAACATTATAGAACATATAATAATCTAAACTTTCTAACCGCACATAAATACAATAATCTAATAGGCATTACGCTGAAGTAATTTACTCTTCTCCAGATCAAATCTCTTCCAACATCGCATACTACAACAACAATAGCGGAAAAATAAAGGAAAAAAAACACTATATATACACCACATTTACCTTTACACTAAGATTCCACCAATTCTTGAAAAATAAGCCTGTCGATTAAGACTCTCGTGTTAACATTTTGAACGTGTAGTGGCGCGAAATTATAGCCGCTATTGGGGAAGTACTATTCTGCGCATGCGCAGGGGACTTCACCACAGGAAGCCCCTCGAGTTGCGCATGCGTAATAAAACTCGTACTTAAAGAGAGAGTTTCATTTTCTCAGCGAGTTGAGCCTGAGACCTTCGACGTGACAACACCTCGCTCCTCCACGAAGCACTCTTCACCACGATGCCTTCGATGATGATAGCTACTTGCTTCTCTTGCAGGCATCAAGGAAGCCCTTAACCTTCCATTACCAAACTATAAATTAATCAGCGGCTGCTAAGCTGAATGACAGGAATTGTGAAACCAAGCATCATCATGAATAAAACCTTTTTATTATGTTGTTAATTATTCTAATGTCTCTTCATATATAATGCTGTTGAAAGGTGATAGAGAGAGATTAAAGCCTCTATGACAACTATCAAAACTTTTTACAAATGCAACTAACGGTTGCACTATGCTTAATAGTATTCAACGCAACTATACAATACAGGCTACTATCAACTTCAAGATAACTTTTACTCAACATAACTACTCCATTAGGTTCTTCACATTTACTTCCTTGTCTCGTTTTTATGCAGAAACATTGAGACAAGAAAGATTAAAACCCAGAGCATTCTCGTCATTACTTCTTATTCACTCTGGGCGTGTAACTACATTCTTTCCAAATGAAACTGCGCATACCGCTCATCCCAGTATATCTCATAACAAGAAGACTTAACTTTCATGGCGTTGTCGTCAATGGGCCAGTCTTTCCTTTTAATATTAAACTAGTAGATGTGTGTGTGTGTGTGTACGTTTGCAAGTGTGTACTGTGTCCGTAACTGTGTTAACGTCTATGCCACTTAAAGAGCAATGCTAATGTCCTTGACCTATAAACAAGTGTACGCACACTGTCATATATAAACAGCCAAGGACAAACACACATACCTATAATTGATTGAATACGTAGAATGGGTTGACCAGGTCAGCACAATCTTCATCAATGTTAGCGCTGTAAACGTATTAATTAAACATGACTGCGTATGCTGCATTCAATTCTGCTACAAAAACAAATATGCCTGGGACGATAGGTAAGAGATATCTCCTGTATATGTTTAAACTCGTTGCCTGTATATGCATATATTCGTTGGAAGAAATATTTTAAATTTTATTTCCTTTTCTGACAGAAAATTTAATAAAAACTAAGCAGTAAGCATTAAAAGCCGGTTGTCATTGTTACAAGGTTGGTTGTAAGTTGATTGTTTGTGAATATGTTAAACAGCATGGAAATTGTAGTTCTTAGAGTTTTGTGTGATCGAAAGATTAGTGACAGACTGGCGGAAACATAAACAAACACTCAAGAAAAGCCACAGACAAACGTGCTAAGCGATATATTGTCTTCCCATATGAGAAATTGCATAAAGTTTTATATGCTTGGCTATGTGAATTACGCTCAAACAGAATATTTGTCTCGTACATGACTGTTAGAACAAATACTTCACACATGTTCATGGATAGATGTAAATATAATATTACTAAATACGCCATGTCTCAGCTAGGTGGTGCTGGAGATTCATAAACAGAAACAGCCTAGCATTACATAAGAGAGCCGTTTCACTATAGACTGTAATCAATAAATTCGTGGACACCTCAAACCACAGTGTGAATTTTATAAACGAAGTTTAATAAAGTTCATTAGACCCAATGTGCGCATTTTATTCTAACACAGTCTTAATAATTTATATACACAACCACCATGTGTGCATAAAAGCAGTTCTTTATCAACTAGTTTTAAGCCTAATGCCTATTCGTTGATGTGTATATTGTTAGCCAAACAGCAGTGACGATTTAAAAGTATCATATCCTTTACTCGTACCAGATATAAATCTTGGTAACATATTGCTATATCAACAGTTTCAAAACATTGCAATGATTGGCAATTATTTTGGATGCCTTTCAGTGTAAAATGCAGCCACAAGCACAGTTGTAAACAATATTCACAGATAGCTGCATGTAAGCCAATGGCTTGCAGTAGAAGTGATTTACACTGTCATTGTGTGAGATGTTTTCATTTTAACTCATCCAAGCTTAAATACCCCAATATCGGCTCCACAAGGCCTTTTTGCTCCAGCGGTCACATGACATCGTGATTAAACGAACCTGCTGTTTGTAATAGTCGGCTTCCAACTGTCCAACCGCATTGGCGCAACATTTTATTTTTCCTTGCGCGAGAAATTAATCACCAGCTTCTGGGAGCCCACTATTCTCTATTAGTGCGGCAGTTCTCGACTGTTCTAGGTCTTTGGTACTCGCCACTGGCCACGTGCAACTCGTCTCCAGCAACGGTGTAACACCAGCCACTCTCCGTTTACATCTCCACCAGACGCCTGTCTGCATCATTGCTGTATGAACATCACATGACCAACAGACCAACGGCTGTCTCTACACACCACCAACAGTACGTCAACTATGTCTCCAACATCAACAATCCAGCCTAACCACGACGTTCTGTCACACATCTTTGTAATAACCTGTTATTTTTTGTCAGTTCATGTATGGCAATCATTGTATTTTATAACTGAGAATAAAACATCGCTTACCAGTTCAGTTTCAATCTCAAGTTGTATATATCTCATTCCAACATTATCCTCATTAACCATTCTCGTTATAGGTTAATAGACACAAAACTATTGGCTGTCTCTTACATGGATCAACTTGAATGCATGCCGCTTAACACCTGTCACTCATACGTCTTCTCGAGGTTCATCGACGACATCCTTCTGGGAGGAGGCGACCGCCATACATCAATACTTCAGCAACATCGACAACCATATCAAATTCGAAGTCGAACACCCGGACGAGTTCGGAATCCTTTCTCTCTCTAGATTTCCAAATCAAAATCAAAGTGGAGTATTACGTCAACACAATTTTTTATAGAAAAGCGACAGTTACGAATCAGCCCTGCCCACCAGAGCCAAAGCCGCATATATGCAGAATGAAATCACACGTATAAGAGACAGATGTAACGAAGCAACGGACCAAGCTACCAATACCAAGCGGTTCCTCAGGAACTTAGCACACAACGGCTATCCATCATCTGCAGCTGAACGACTATATCAACGAAACACGAAACACAATAAAGCCCATAACACCAAATCCAACAAGGAAACAACACATTTGAATAAAGCAGCATATGCACACAAACACTTCAAAAAATAAACACCTTCGGAAGTGCCAACCCTGAATTTCAAAGTTTCCATCAAGGCAACCCAACGCAACGGGGGAAATCTAAGAATCATTGGGACCTTCCTTATAAACAATTTGAGACCAGCCATGAACAACAAGAAGGAGCTTCACGAAGCAGACTGGTTGCTATACAAGCACCAGTCTGCACATCTCACCTTCCTTCTTCTCCCCCTAACTCCTTTCTCTACATACGTCAGCTTCACCTTTTTCCATTATCCCTTTTACCAACTGTCCTGTAGAAGGGTTTCTCTACCTCAAATATAGAAATACAATATAAAACTGCAATGTTGTTTTGTTTTACTCTTCCTTTTGTAGTTTACTTCGTGCCTTCTCGCATTGTTCCAGCCTTCTTACACACCAACCTTCTTTAAAGTTATACCGAACAATGCTTCACCAAAACTACCTCATTTTAACACACACACACACAGAGACACACACACATACACACACACACACACACACACACACAAATACATACATACATACATATATATATATAATTCTACAGGGTAACAAAATTATAGAAATGTTCTACCAGTGGCTAGCATGCATATTAAAGTCAATAGAAACATATTTTTCAATATAACATTAGTGTACATTTTTATACTTTTTATACACAAAAGAGGTGAGCCTAAGAGAACACCTTACATGATAAAAGGAGCAGTCAAAGCTCAAACTACGGTTAAGAGTAATTTCGAAGGGGATGAAAAGTAAAAACATTCCCAATAGTTACCACATGTACCAAGATTTCAAACATCAATGAACAAATATAATAAATTGCCATCTGTGTTCTCATCGGCATGGACGCTATAATCAATATATATTTGTGGAACACTGTAGACAGCACATGTTCCATCTATATATATTATATATGTAGCGTCCATGCTGATGAGAACACGTGCACCTTTTAGTATGTAAGAAGTCCTGTTAGGCTCACCTCTTTTGTGTATAAAAATGCACACTAATCTTATATGAAAAATATGCTGTCTATTGACTCTGTTATGCTTGCTAGCCACTGGTAGAAAATTTCTATGATTTTTCTACCCTATATATTTTCTTAATATAATTTTCGTAATTTTGAAGAATGTTGGCACATATATTTTTATCTGTTGACGGCTATAACTGCGCTTGTGCGGTGGATTTGAAAAATTATAATGTATGTAGACGGAAAAGCTCCTGGCTTTGTGTAAAAGAAAATACAGGAGGATCAGTCAATTATGATTTTATTCAACATGTTCTGAGATTCATACACTTATTGCAAGCGGTCTTTCACTTTTTGTAAGCCCTGTAAAAGGACTCGGATGGTTGGGCAGCCAGGCCTTTCGTGATACCCTTAAAGCCAGGAACTTTTCAGCAGCCCCTCGTACACAGAGAGAGAGAGTGAGAGAGGATATAGCTTCCTTTCAGATTCGGAGAAAATGGGCTGTCACTAAAATGTAAAGGTCTAAATGGCAACACTTTGTCAGAATATAACAATCTAAATAATTGAACACTATTTTTATCGTTTAGTCGTTCAGAATCCTTATCAAGTTCTTTAATACTTTACTTTTAATTAGTTTTCTCCTGCATAATAAATGTGGGAAAATGTCTAAGACGGAAAGCAATTTGTATAGTGTATAGCATCGATATACAACTAAGATACTGTAAGGCATCTTAGCCCTATTCCTTAAAATTCCCATTACAACATTTTTGGAAGCCGTTACATTATGTTCTTTATAGGTGTAAAGTAAAACTGATCCTAGATTAGTTCTCTAAGTCAGAAACACATTTGAAATTGCTTCGAACCTTCTTCAGTCTGTAAATATATAGTCATTTGCACACATGAATTCACAGATTTTCTGACATGACATACATGCAATTATACACTCACACGCACTTGAACATAAATATATAGTTGTATGTATGGAGTGAAATGGTTTTTGAGTGTTATCTCTAACGTGATATATCAGAAATCTATTTTATTTCTTTAGATAATTCTGGTGCCATACTGATTACTCTAAAACTTTTTGACTTTAGAATGTAAGTAATTAATTCAATATCCTTAGAAAATATTTCCATGCAATAGTCTGGCTCATGTGATGCTAGTGAATTACTGCTATATGTATGCAACGATGCTGTCTTATTATTACAGCACCTTTTCAAATACTGTTCAGAATCTCAATCAGTGAGAAACAGACTTGATTAAAATGATTGACAAAACATTCTTTATTTGGACATTACATCCATTTTTTTTTTAATATTTCTGATCACATGATAAACTTTCATCAGTGCCAAATATTCTCATCAGAATGAAAACTCAAATAATGATATAACTATTTAATACCTTTTGAATCTAATTTGAAAGCACACATGTCTCAATGAGTTATCTATGTAATAGACTACTGATCGTGAGAACTATTCATAAATTCAAACCTCAGTACTGGTTTTGTGATGATTGCATACACAAAGCAACCATGATGAGGATGATGATGATGATGATACCAAGCCACAATAATGTGCATGTTTCCGTCTCTGTATATAAAGTTGCATAAATTAGAACCTGATGAATTAGCATTAAAATAGGTTAGCATGAAATTGTAAAGTATTCAAACAATTCAAATCATTTAAATATTCAAGTTTAGAAATCTTTATAGCAATTGCAAGGGTTTGTGAAAATTTTTAAATGTGATTTATGCTGAATAGACAAGAAAGAAATTTAATATAGTTTTAGCTTTCTGACCGAGGTTTAAGATTAAAAGATAGAACAATGCTTCAACATGTAAAAACTGAAAAATTTCATTCGCTTAGTTGCTTAAGTTGATAGGTTTGAAACTTAGAGATTTTAGCTAAAATTCTCTTTTTATTAAACTGATCAAATACCTGTGTCACAGGTGTGATATAATCTCTGCAATCAAACAGGAGAATAGTTCTGCCAAGTCAATATCAACGACAATGAATAGCTAGAAATGTGTGCCTTATAGATGCCTTACTAACATCTACAAAAGTAAGCATAAACATATGACCTATTTTCCAGGAAACCAGAAATTGTTAGATTAAGATAATAACCAATACTTATTGTACAAAGCTTTTGTAAAGTCGCTTTTCATTGGCAGATAAGCTTTATTAGAGCAAAATTTATCTTGTATCACATTTCAAGCAGAACAAATCACCGAAAATCTCTAGATTTCAAGAAATTATCAAGTGAGATTTAGATATCTTACATATAGTTTCAGATGCTATAACTGACAGTAAAACAGAACACAGGTAACAGCAGAATAAAACTATTTGAGTCTTATCTTTTTTG
This sequence comes from Octopus bimaculoides, assembly GCF_001194135.2. Classification (NCBI taxonomy): domain Eukaryota; kingdom Metazoa; phylum Mollusca; class Cephalopoda; order Octopoda; family Octopodidae; genus Octopus; species Octopus bimaculoides. The sequence goes on from NC_068984.1 coordinate 30,180,688, forward strand.
TTTCTTTGTACAAATTTTGGTGTACCAAGGATCATCTACGCATAGAATGAATCCATTATTGTCAGCAATTTTCATTCAAATATGAAACAATTTGTTTGATTGCATTTGAATGCAGACAAAATCCATTGTAATAACTGGTTGGCTGTTATTGCTGCTAATATTTCTCTTTTTCCCAATGGAACAGTTAACTTCCTAAATAAGTATACTGAAATTCGCTAACGAAATCCATGATAAATGGAACACATTCAAATCAATTTTTCTCAATATCTCAGGTATTTTTCCATCTTGATGTCCATACAGAAGGATCTTAACTGCTGTTTCACCATCCCTTCCTATGTTACAATCCAGCCATAATCGTAAAATTGATTGCAACATTCTGTTTTATCTTTAAGGTCTGGAAAGTAGATATCTATAGGACCATTTGAGAATGATTAATTAAAACACTTTGTTTGGCCATATGAGAAATCTTTGCTTCTTGAACAAAAATCAAAGATAATATTCCAAATACAATTATATTGATGTGCTGCAGTTTGTAGAATGTTGACTATTTAACTCCAAGGAAACATCTCCGTCTGTGATGATACAGTAATGCTGAATTATAGCTGAGAGTCACTCTCCAGTTTTTTTATTGATAATTCTTGACTTAATGAATTGTGGCCATAGCATTTGATTGCTAGATTGCAACTAACATCAATACAGTTTTTCTTTTACTTCTTGCTACCAACATATTCTCACTGTTACTTTAAGAACTAAATCTCGACTAATTTCATGCAGAAAGGCTCAGTTTTTCTATTCTAGTAAGAGAAAAATATTACTATTTCCTGGAACAATTTTTTCATTCAAAATTCCTCCCTGATGACTAAGTGTTTCCCCCAGCAATATTTATTTAATCAATGATAAATACCATATTCATAGAATTCAGAAAACTAATGCAAGAAGAATTTCAGCAATTCCAACAAATTTTTATTAATATTAATGGAAACAAGAAATATTAACATGATAAAGAAAATATTTGTTATAATTACAGTAAGATAATGTTCACAAAATCTTATAAGATCAAAATATGACATCAGTTAAGCTTCTTTTGATATTGAAAGTGGATTAATTTATAAATATGCATAAGTTTCATTTAGAATTACAATAATAATATCTAGTTGTGTAGCAAAAATTCTAATATTCAGTCTTTTATCTCTTATATGTTCCAGTCACTGTACTGTGTCCATGCTGCGGCACTGTCCAGTACTTGTATTTTTAAAACCTGCATTGGTCACTTTTGCCAAATGGCTAAATTGCAGGGTATGTTAGCATGTTAGAAAAATTTGTTTTGAACATTTAAATCACACAGAAATGTTCTCATGTAACTTTGCTTTTTTCACAGATTGAAAATATTTAGTTTTTGAGGAGCTAATGGGGTTAGTGAAAGCAAAGATTCTTTGCTAAATCAGTAAATCTGTGATATCTTACTATTTCCTCTACCATTATCTGTGTAGTATATATCTGTTAATTAATGAGCTTGATTTTTGCTTCAAAAGGTTTTCTGTATGACAGCATAAAAACGATGATGATAAGGATGACAACGATGGCAATGATGATATATATATACACATATGTACACATATATAAATTTATATATGTTTTGTAGTGGATTAGGGAAACTTTAAACATTCATTTATGTTAATCTAATTAACTTTAGTGATTTCATTATGATACAGAATCCTACATAAGAATAATGCAGTCAAAACAGCTCAACAAATGTGGAAAAGACCTAAACTTTAACAATCTAAAAAGGGTTAGTAAAATAAATTTTCAGCATTTACCAACACCAATTATACACTAGTGTTGTTTAAATAACGTTAACCACAGTGCTACAATAGATCTTCTAAGAAATACAATGATCAGAATTGTTAATGAACTCAATATGTCTTCTTTCAAGATTAAAGGTGATGAGCTGGCAGAATCATTAGCATGCTGGGTGAAATGCTTAGTGGTATTTTGTCAGCTGCTACGTTCTGAGTTCAAATTACACAAAGGTCGACTTTGCCTTTCATTCTTTCAGGGTCGATTAAATAAGTACCAGTAATGCACTAAGGTCGATGTAATCGACTTAATCCCCTCCCCCAAGCTGCCCTTCTGGCAAAATTTGAAATCGTTATTTATGTTATTTTACCACATTTTCTTATAAACATACCTCAGTATTATGAAGTAGCATGTGAAGTTTCACAGATTTGTTGTAGCAAAACCAAACTTACAAATGTTCAAACCAATCAATAAAAGAAATTTTCTTCATGAAATTTAGACAAATACACGAATATCAATATTTTAAAATATTCTAAAGCAAAAGTACAAGGCAGTAGTTTTTACTTATTAAGTTACGAAATCTAATTGAGAAATCAAGTTCATTGCAATGTCAAACCATGGTAAACATTCACAAACATGCAATTCTTATTGCAATCTAAATGATTAAAAGACCTGAAAAATTCTGATACAATGATTGAATGGTATCTGAGAAGGCTAATATAAATTTGTAAGATTTTAAGCCAGAACACATCAGAACAGTTTTAATTATGTTTCACTGTAAGTAATTCAATAGTTTTAATAATAATCCCAAAGGCAAAATGATATAATATTGCCATTGTGACATATTTGATAGCATAATCTCTACAAAAATATTAGCTCTGCTCTCAATGGTATTTACATGCATTTATCTATCTACAATATATGAACAATTTATTTAACTTAAAATGAAAATGACTAGCAAAATAACAATGGCACTACATTGTTATTTAAAGTGCTATTCATAGCAATGATACTGTTTGTTGCTTGTAGTTCATGTCTTTCTCTCACCTATTTCTTCTTATATTTATATGTTTGCATTCAATTTATTGTCTAAGAACTGAATTGAAATTGCATCTAAGTGTATTAAAAGATTCGCCTGTGTTATATTCTCTTCTCATTCATCCATATAAACATTACAGGAAATTCTTGACCACCTTCCCAAATAGTTACAAAGCAATATATAAATTGTTTTGCATCAGAAGATAAACATTGAAACAATGTGATTCCTAAAGCTGAATACTTTTCATAACACAGAATATAGCTATGTATATCAAACTCCTTGTAGCTTTTGAATGATTTTTAATTCTTCCAGACTCATGTTTGCACATGGAAGTGAGACTCATGTTTGCACATGGAAGTGAGATAAGCAACAGACATTAAAAAAATGATAAATTGTTTACCTGTACTAAGTTGATTTACCATTTTATACCAACATTGGAGAGATGATTTTTTTAATACATTTATATATGAATTTCTTGAAAAAGCATTTTCATTGCTGAATGCCAAACATGATGGTAATAAGTTGATTTTGTATTCTAATCAGTGTCTGTATTTCAGTTTGTCACATTTTGATGATGATGATGATCATCATCATCATCATCGTTTAACGTCCGCTTTCCATGCTAGCATGGATTGGACGACTTGACTGAGGACTGGTGAAACCGGATGGCAACAAAACAATATTCCATGGTAATGAGCTCAATTAAGTATCTGAAGAAAGGTTCTAAATTATAATCATATGGTCTGATATATTAACTTTATAGTCATTAGTTATCCTGTTATTAAAGAAAGCAAAGAGCAGAAGCAGATAGCCTGTCCTAATTGTTGTGTACGTATGAAACCAATTGTGCCAGTCATTTGATAAATGAACTATATATATAAAACCTTTTGGGAGTACGAAGTTAGATTACATTTCCGATCTACTTTGTTATGCATCCATTCTGCTATAACTCTCTTTGTGACCTACATTAACTGATCCAGTTGGTTAATTCGTCTGTAATTTCCTCTTTCTTAATGGTAATGCTACACCAGACATTGGGTATGACAATCATATGAGTATGTGTGTGTGTGTAAATGTCAAGTGATGAAAATGAGTACTCAACACTGTATTGGTGGATATAATTTCTTTATTTGTGAATTAAAGCTACCATTCATTTCATGATAAAAAAAGGAAGAAAATATTCTAGTATCTTAACAATTTTTCAAGCCAATTACATGGAGAAAGGGTTTTCCAAAATGGAAATTAACACCTTACTCCATTTGATTGGCTTGAAACATTAAGACACTAGGATAATTTCCTACTTTTCTTTACATGAAACCAATGGTAGTCTTAATTCACAAATAAAGAAAATATATGTGTGTGTGTGTATGCATGCATGAGTGCATGTACACACACACACATAAACATGCCTCCAACATACTTGAAGTAGTAAAAGTTTATATTCATGCACATCACTGCTTAGCACTTTGATTTCAAACATAAGAAAAATAAAAAGGATTAACTGAAAATTCAACCAGCTAAAATATTGCCAGCTGCAACACCCAAACTTTACTGGGATAAAGAAAACATCTTCAAAACTGCATGGAGACTGTCATCGATAGTCATTTAACAGCAGAAGAACAATGGGTCATTGAGAAAATAAAAGCCAATCCCAAAGTGTTCTTAATCATTTGCCAAAAAGTATAAGATTACTGCATCACCTGATGGAGCTCTAATAGATGGAGACAACACTCTGCACAGTGGTGAAGAAGACAGGGTTGAGATGCAGCACAAGCAATACTGCTCCACTTTCAACAATTCTGACAGCACCTGTCAAACAAATCCCAAGCATACCTTATCCAATATATTCATTTTGTGCCCCAGATATCATAGCAGCCATTAACAAAATTATGAACAACTCGACTGCAGGCCCTGATAAATTTCCTGTTAGAGCCCTCAGGGAGTGCTTACATCAGTGTAAGCTATTCTCTGGAGAAAATTACTGGATACTGGCTATATTCCTGATAATTTCTTATTCTAGTTGATTGTCCCATTTTCAGAAAAAGCAAAAAATTACTGGCTGGGAATTACCAACTAATCTTACTTCTCATATCACCACGACCATCATCATCATCATCATCATCATCATCATCATTTAATGTCTGTTTTCCATGCTGGCATGCATTGGGCGGTTTGACTGGGGACTGGTGAGCGGGATGGCTGCACCAGGCTCCAATGTGATCTGGCAGAGTTTCTACAGCTGGATGCCCTTCTTAATGCCAACCACTCCGAGAGTGTAGTGGGTACTTTTACATGCCACCGGCACGAGGGCCAGTCATGTGGTACTGGCAACGGCCATGTTCAAAATGGTGTTTTTATGTGTCACCTGCACAGGAGCCAGTCCAGTGGCACTGGCAACGCCCTCTCTCAAATTTTGTTTTTCACGTACCACCAGCACAAGTACCAGTAAGACGACGCTGGTAACGATCACACTTGAATGGTGCTTTTTAGATGCCACCAGCACGGGGACCAGTCAGTGGCCCTGGCAATTATCACACTCGGATTGTGCTCTTAGCACTCCACTAGCATGGATGCCAGTCATGTGATGCTGTCATCGAATTTGATTTCAATTTCACTTGCCTCAATAGGCCTTCACAAGCAGAGTTTAGTGTCCAATGAAAAGAAGGTATGCCTAAGTGAGCTGGTTACACCACTGCATAGGCCACGGGCTATGGGCTCACTTGGCTTGCTGGGTCTTCTCAAGCACAGCATATTTCCAAAGGTCTCCGTCACTAGTCATTGCTCATTGAGGTCTAATGTTTGAAGGTCATGCTTCACCACCTCATCTCAGGTCTTCCTGGATCTACCTCTTCCACAGTTTCCTATTTCTTTATTGCCTACAAGGGGCTAAACATAGAGGGGACAAACGAGGACAGACAAAGGGATTAAGTTGATCACATTGATCCCAGTGCGTAACTGGTACTTAATTTATCGACCCTGAAGGAATGAAAGGCAAAGTCAACCTTGGCAGAATTTGAACTCAGAACGTAGCAGCAGACGAAATACCACTAAGCATTTCGCCTGGCATGCTAATGTTTCTGCCAGCATGTCACCTTGAGGTCAATCTCTTCCACATTTTCCCTCAACCGCTAGGGTGTGACACTTTTTCACACAGCTATCCTCATCCATTCGCACGACATGACCATACCAGCACAGTCGTCTCTCTTGCATACCACATCTGATGCTTCTTAGGTCCAACTTTTCTCTCAAGGCACTTATTTAAGAGCGTGGTGAGGTCTAAAGTTACTCACCTCCTAAAAACTAACTACCTACTTATTCCTAACCAGCATGGTTACCACAATGGCAAGGACTGCCTAACACAGTTCCTTCATCAATTTGATGACATCCTAAAGGCTCTGCAAGAGGTGTCCAATGCAGCTGTCATCTATCTTGACTTCAGCAATGCATTGAACAAAGCTGACCACAGGATCCTATTAAAGAAACTAACCAACATTAGCATTCAAGGGAAATTTTTTAAATGGACTGAATGTTTTCTAGTGAACAGAACCCAGTATGTGGTGAATAGATGTTGTTTAATTAAGCTCAGCCAAAGTCATCAGTGGAGTCTTTATACACTTTATAGTAAGGTTGCAAGGGATCAAGGGAATGCTGTTATAACTGATAAAATTATCAATGCTGGATTTGAGAATTATATAACATTTAAGTTCTAGTATAATTTTAATCTAATTAGCAAGTGATGTATCTGGTGTTGATCTTTGCTTTGTATATAAAGCTACTATAATGAATAGCTTCAGTTTTTGGGACATTCTGAACAAAATTCCACTGCTGTTAACTAATGATTTTCTGTCCAATTTTATTACATGAACTGCATCATGGTGAATTGGGTTCATTGTTGTAAATGCATACGGATCAGTCATTATTTCCTATGCAAGTATAAAACTTATTTAAAAGACAAAGGCTTTCATTCTAATCAAAAGAAACTCTCCAAAACCTGAATTGCTGAATAAGTTGATATACTATATCCTTGCTAAAAAAGTGAGTAAATGTGTATCCTACTACATGTACGAAGCAGTTAAATCTACCACTCTTTTATAGTTTTGAATCATTTCAATACTACATATAAAACAAATAGAAGAAAAAAGACAGATTTGCCAAACAACAGATAATGGTTTCTAACCTAGGTAAAATAGCCACTTAAAGCAGCATCAGAACTTGATTAGAATTTATTTTATTAAACCAGCTGGAAATCAAAGTAAACATGAATGGGATTTGAGAAGTGAATTTAAAAAGATGAAACAAAGAAATGCTAGGTGTTCTGTCTGATGCTATGCTGATTCTGCCATTCCAATAAGCTCTTTAGATAGGCATGATACTCATTCAAGAGTTTTAATTAAGAGAAAATTGGAGAGTGGGGAAGCATTCAGGCATTTTTCAACAGTGTTATTGACGTAGATAAAGTAAAATAGCTTCAACCAGGAATATATAACCAAAAGATGCAGTTGTTTCACAAACAATATATTTTCACTCCATTTGGCACATACGAAACAAGGAAAACATTGCAAAACCATTAGATGGAAGTTTGTTTCAGCAGAAAGGGAGGAAGAAAGAGAAATTTAAAAATCAGGTGGTTGTGTGCATAGAGTTAAACATTCTCAACTATTTATAGCAATAATCAAAAACGATTTTGTTTCCAAATCGACTGGTTGTTTTTAATGTTACACCAGTTTACATATATTTATGCTAAATCAACAGCATACCTCAGATCTATAATCAGGTATATGAACATGAAAGGTGTTAATTAAGAGTAATCATTAATGTGAATTACTGATCATTTTAGATAGTAGTTTAAATTCATCATGACACAACATAATAAAATTCATCATCATCATCACAATCATCTTTATACACTGAACATCATTAGTATTGTTTTTTCCTTTAGGTGATTTTTGTTTTTTTGTATATATTAAGATAAATTTCATATGTATATGTGCTTAATTATTTTTGAACTATAGGTACAGTAATTACAGATATATATTACATGTTAAAATATCTACATTTGAGGTGAATTGTGCTTAATTAAGCTTGCAAGCAAGAGAAAATATTTCAAGAAAATCTGTGATTAAGAAGACGAAATAAATTATCAAATTCCTACAAATATTAATGTAATTCATTTATTAATCAGGTATTCACACGCATGCACGCACACACACACACACACACACACACACACACACATCTGCATGCAGGCACACACACACACACAAACATGCACATACACCAGACATAACTTTTACATCGCCAAGTAATTTCAAAAGATTATGGCAGAATTATCAACAATTTTCTTTTAAAAATATACATGTCTCTTGAAGCAAATTGAAGCTAACCTATCCAAGTGTGTATGAACAATCATAAAATGATGCTGATGATGTCACAAAGAATGGTGACCGACAATGATGAAAACGCCAAAGATGATGATGATGATGATGATGATTAAAATCATGATGACAGATATGAGGGAAAGCATCCTTACAAATTCAAACCCTTAGAAAAAGTTTATCAAAAATAAAATAAAAGCAAAATAAATTGATTGACAAATAAAAAAATTTCCAACAATTATGGATTAGATCTAAACAGTCTGTACATGTGTATACATACACCTGCATACACATACTCATGCACATTAGGGCATAGCACATAAAAAAATGATAGAAATTGAATAAATATGTCCCTTCTAAATAATTGTCACTAAGTTGTTTTATATCTTATTTAAGAAACATATTTTAGTAGTAGTAGTATTAAATTCTTAGTTCATATTTCTGAAACTGCTGAAAAGATGGTTTGTATATGCAATGAGAGTTGAAAATTATTAATAAAAGAATGAATTCATTTTAGTTCGTTTTTGTATTTGGTTTATATGATTCTTGATGTAAACTTGTGTGTTGAAAGAGATTTTGCTGCATCGGAAGCAGGTGATTATGAAAAATAATAAACACTTGCATTGGTTCTGTTACACTTCTTTTATCATTATAGTCAGTTTATTAACATTATCCAGTTAACTAATTAATTCTTTGATTAATTGTTCCATCAGTTAATCATGTATATTTGTTAAATTTCTTTCATTTCCATTTGTGACCTCATAAAAGAGTCCTCATAGAAGTAGATCTGAAGTGGACATTGAATATGAAGGCATGTCATTGATGAGGTAATGAATGGAAACAAAACAAGTTTGACAGATATAGCTGACTGATTAACTGAATGATTAATCAAATAATCTATTAGTTAATTGGATAAATGTTAACAAATTGACAAATAATAAAAAGTGAAACTGAAACTATGCGTGTGTTTACAATTGATATTTTGACCCACCCAAGACAGATCAAATTTACACCATAATTACAGATCAATTCTATTTATAGAACTAAAGTAATGCAAATTTAAAATTGTGCAAAGACTTTAAATGACCCAGTATTTCAACGAGACTGATGTGATCAACTACTAGCCTATGATTGGGATTTGTTTCAGTTGCTAATATTGGATTTGAACTCAGATCCTAAAAGAATGGAACTAAACATTGTTTGATATAATCTTTTCTACTATAGGCACAAGGCCCGAAGTTTTTGGGGAGGGAGCCAGTCGATTAGATCAACTCCAGTACACAACTAGTACTTAATTTATCGACCCCAAAAGGATGAAAGGCAGAGTTGATCTCAACAGAATTTGAACTCTGAATGTAAAGACAGACCACTAAGCATTTCACCCGGTAAAAAGCTTAGTGGTATTACCATCAAACATACTTATTCACACACACAGGTAGTTATGTTCACATATAAATATATTTAAACTGAAGATATTAACACCTTGATTTTACCAGAAATATTTGATATACATTCTTAATTCTTGGACTGAAGAGATATTTTGAATCAAAAGTTAACTTCAAATCACACTACAAAGTTAACGTTTCCAAGCATATTCGGTATATAGATCTCCCAACATTCTTGTTACAACTATATGTTTTAGGCTGTTAATTCAAAATTACCAAATGTGTTCTGTATAAAGATTTCATTTACACAGAGCCACAACCTATATTTACAGAATGTATTCATTTATTTGTACAGCTATAATTAGAAGAGAATTTATCAATTTCATGATTCTTTTCCTTATACATACATACATATATATATATATATATATATATATATATATATATGTATGCATATGTATATGTGCTTTCAACCTACATGGAAAATTCTTCTTCCTGCAAATAAGAAAACTTGATTAACTGATTCTGCATGGAATATTTTCTGTGAAATATCCTGAAGCATTAGCAGCCTTATTTTAATAGACTTATGTGACAATTTCTAATAGAATACTAATTATGAAGAACATACTATTCAAAAATTCATTAATTGAAAATTAGGTAAATACTATTTTCTTAAATGGTGTTAGTGTTCAAAAAATTGTAAGCACTAAATATTAAGCTATGAAAATTAATTCAGAATATTAGCATAAAGGATTAATCATTGTTGATTCAAGTTCAATGCCATAACATGTGATATTTTACCATCAGTGTTAGAACTTGGCAACTAACAAACATCTTCAACAATACCTCCTTAAACTGTTTTAAATATACCCATGCTAGCATGGAAGGCGGACGTTAAACGATGATGATGATGATATCTGTTATATATATATCTGTTATATATAGGTATTTTCTTCCATACATTCTCTTTTTTTTAACTTTTACCTTGTTTTTATCTACCATTCAAAAGCAAAACAAAAATGTTGAAACTAAATTTACAAAAATATTTTAAAAACTAAAATTTCTCAAACAGTGACTAAAGTGCAGTTTTAACCCCAAAATGAATTCCTTTACATTCTTTCTTGTTTAGAAGCAAATCCCTTTTTCCTTCACGTACTAGCATGTGTGTGTGTGTGCTTACACACATGTTATTTTCATAACATAGAGAAAACAGGGTTTACAGAAACTAAAAGTGGTTTATACTGGCAATAATTGTAAGGTTAAATTTTCATGAGTTTCGATATATATGTATGCCATGGGAAAACAAGAAACTTAAGAAAGAGAGAACCTTGTTTTCACTTGAAGTATTTTACTTCTCTCTCTCCAACACTCTTTTGGGTTAAAAAAAAAAATCAATCTCTAAATATCAGATTCGTCCAATCTTTGCAGTAATCAGACTAATTCAGACTCGGGAATTTCACTGTATTTGTGGCGATGAATTTAACCTAAAAGTATTAATATTTTATCAATCTTTCTAATTCAAATAACATTAAACTGGAAAACCAGTATCTATAAATAACCATTTAGAAGACTGAAATAATAAAATATTCTGCTAAATTAAACCTTTCTCTTCTTCAGAAAGAATTTTTAAAGTATATGTTCATATTCTCATATATGTGTTTAATAAGTACACTATTAAGATGGTGAGCTAGCAGAATCATTAGCACACTGGGCAAAATGCTTAGAGGTATTTCATCTGTCCTTACATGCTGAGTTCAAATTCCACCAAGGTCGACTTTGCCTTTCATCCTTTTGGGGTTGATGAAATAAGTAACAGTTGGGCACTAAGGTTGATGTAATTGACTTATCCATTCCCATGAAATTGCTGGCCTTGTGCCAAAATTTGAAACATATGTACAATATTGATTTATACAGATGCCATAATGTATTTAATATATACATTATTGCTAGTGCTCCTAGCAAACATTGTAATATACTTAGGGAAGAAAGAGAGATAACATTTTGTCTAGAGGTATATTTTTTTTCTTTTTGCATTACCAAGCATGAAATAAAAGGTTAACCAATGCATACTGCAAAGTTGCTTGTATTACAAAGAACATCTAGTAACAAAAACCATGCTTTACATGGAATTTGTGGACCTCTGACCTGACTAGATGGAAAGTAATTCCAAATAAGAACTGACTATGATGACCCATCCAATCCATGGAAAGTAAGCATATAATCAATGATGATGATGATGATAATAATGCTGCTGCTGCTGCTGTGTTTGGTGGGGGATTTGAGGAGTGGAATTTGCAGTGGCAGTTGCAACAATGGCAATGATGACATTGACAATGATTAACATGTTTCTAAAATAAAGTGAGCTATACAACATGCACCTGATAACTGAACAATCACTGTTTCAATTTAATTGGATCTCGTTCAATTTCATTTCAGTTAAAATCACCAAGTATTTCTTGATGTGATAATAATAACTTTAGTAACATGGAATTAATCATTCTTTAACTTTAAGTTTATGTGAAAAATTATGTATTGCACAAAATAGAAATTAGAAAAAATTAGTTATTAAGGTGTATGGATTCAGCCTTGCTTTAAAATGCTAGGATATAATTTGTATGATATGAAAAGGTATTGTAATATTGATCATCTTAAATAGCTAAGTTTAAATATAATTTATACATAGTATGTATTATATTTGAAAGGGGTTATAATTATAGCACACTGGATATGTCAAGATTTAGAAGCACAATACACACACTAACATTTTATGTTTGGTTGTGGATTTTGTTTAATCCAAGTCAGACCTAGTCAAGCAGATTTGTGGTCAAAAGGAATTTCAGCTACGTTCATCTTTGCTATTTGTTTACTAGGGATTATAGTAACCAATAGGTCTTGATCTTTTTGAGCAATATAGGGAGATGTAGGTGAGTTTTGGCAGCTATTTCTAGAAGTTATCAAACAATACTGTAAGATTTTAAAGTTTTTGCGGCTGTTTCTAATACGTATAGACTACTTGGTTGAGTTTTAACAGTGTGTAAACTTAGTACAAGTTAATACCTTGTTGCACACTTGATTGATAAAAGTCTGCTTGCATGTCAGTACAGGTCAAATTTTGTTCAGTCAGCCTTCTTGTCATAGACTGATGCCTTCCATCATTTGGGACACATTCTCTACTACTCTATTGAAGATTGCCTTTGTTATATTGATAAGAAATTTCAAAGAAATATGTCAATATTATTTGATTATTTTAATCAGATCACAATGTCAAATCAATTTACAACAATGAACTAACTGAACCATTTTGAAAATTTATCTATTATTAACTTATTCACACCATTCTTGGAAAGCCTGGAAAGGGTCACAGGTGCTGACATTCTCCTTTGTCTGAACCATTAAAAAAGTGTGTGTAATTTAATTAGGATTAACATTGTCAAGATGCAAACATGAAAAGAAGATAATTTGTTATTAAATGAATCAAAGTAAATTCAATGGACTTGAATTTTGCAGATGTACGCAACAGGACGAATGCAATTGATTTGATTTACACAAACAGAATAGTATTCAAGGCCAGCATACTAGTAACAGATCAGCATAAGATCAGTGCATAAGAAAAACCGATGTAAACAATGAATATCTGCAAAATGTTGTCATTTTCTCCTTTCTAGAGAGAGCTATATTCCTGTCCAACAAGAAATTGGGAAAGAGTTTTCCATAAGCCACATCTCGACACATATCTTCCCTGTATTTTTTTGCTGTTAGATTGGACTTACTTAGAGACCAGCTCTTTTAGATGACTCATGGTTTATATTCCAACAACTTTATTTCTGTCAATTGTTTTTTACAGTTACTTTATGTCCAGATGTATATTTGCTTTAGCAGAGTAGACTTTTCACACCATGTCTCCAACTGTAATCTATTATATTTGAACGTGTATAACGAACGCCATTTCGTCAAAAATTAGGTTAAAAAATATAGGAGTTTCTTATAGATGGATAGTATTATAATCCTTTGCAAAACCTATTTTCCAAATTTGAAGCTCCCAAAATTAGGGGTTTCCTTATACATGAGGGTTCCTTATATATGTTAAAATATGTTATGTATTTTTATGATCCTTTACAATGAAAGATAATTCAGAGAATTCTCTCTCTTTCCCTCCCACCTCTCTGTCTCCCTCCCCTCTCTCTCTCTCTATATCTATATATATATATATATATATATATATATATATATATATATATCATCATCATCATTTAACGTCCGTTGACCAAACTGGCATGGGTTGGACGATTTGGCATAGTTTTCTATAGCTGGATGCCCTTCCTAATGCCAACCTCTCAGAGAGTAATGGGTGCTTTTATATGCCACTGGCATGGGTGCCATTTGCATGACATGACTGTGATTTTGCTCGGCTTGATGTGTCTTCATCTCAAGTACAACATAATGTCAAAGGCCTCAGTCATTACTTCCAAGAGGCCTAACACACAAAAGGAACTCAGCCACTTTGCCTCCATGAGGCCCAATGCTCGAAAGGAACTCAGCCACTTTGCCTTCAGGAGGCATATATACAGGGGTTAGACAAAATAATGGAAACACCAAGCATCATTGCATCATAATTTTGAAATATCTATAAAACCATCAAAAGCTTGTTTATTTTTATGTTTTTGATTTATTATTAGTATTGCTTAATAAGTTTTGCTAAAATTGCTGTTTTCTTTCAGATATCACCAGAAAAAGGTAATTAAAATTTACTAAACTCACAGATCTATCGGACTTTCAAAGAGGTCAAATTGTTGGTGCTCATATGACAGGCACTAGTGTAATGAAAACAGCAAACATGTTTGGTGTATCAAGAATACTGTGTCAAAAGTAATGACAGCCTTTGAGAAAGAGGGGAAAACTGCCTTGTTGAAATAAAACTACAGAAGAAAACCAAAACTTTCAGATCGGAACTGTTGGACTCTTACACGAATTGTTAGAAAGGATCACAAAAAACAGCTCCCAAAATTACTGCAGAGCTTCATGACCACTTGAGAACCCAGTTTCCACAAAAACTGTTTGCTGGGAGCTGCACAAAGCCAAATTTCACAGGAGGGCTGCAATCAGAAAACCACTACTTTCAAAAACATCCCAAAAGAGATACAATACAAAGTTAACAATGTCAACGTGTCATGACAAAATGGAGCAGTACTAACATAGAGAGCACAAACCCCTGACCTCACACTGAACAGTCTGAGCTGAGTTTAGATTAGTTACATAAATTTCAGATAAAAATGATACTTATTTCAAATGCTTGCTAACATAGGCACAAGGCCTGAAATGTGCAAGTTGAAGTTGGTTAATTACATTGGTGCCAGTACTTGACTGCTATTCTATATTATTGGACTTGAGTTGACCTTGGTGGGATTTCAATACAGATTGTAAAATGTTACAATAAATACCACAAGGCATTTTATCTAACACTCTACTGATTCTTCTAATTTACCACTCTTTTCTGATAATATTAATAGTAATAAGAAATATATATCAGGCTGTGTGGAAATTTATGATAATAAATAAATGAAAATTAGCATAAATATCTACAAAATGCAAATAAAGCAAAGGTTTTCATCTTCAGTCATTCCAGCAGATATGAAACAAAGATTGTAGTAAGAGAGAACTAAAGTGGGGTGGAGATGGGAAAATTGTAATCTAAATTAGAAGTACTCTGAAATGTCATAGAAGGCCAAGTGCACATTCTTTCTTTGCAGGACCAAAATGCTATGAAACTAACAAGCAAGACAAAAATGGATAAATATAAAGACAACATTGATGAGAAAAGCCTTTATTCAAAGATGAAACCAAAACATTCCTACTAGTAATTAATTATGAAAATGGTTTATTATGAAGTTGTGTAAAACAAAAAATAGCTCTAGAAAATGTTGCTAAGTGCATGTGAAAATAATTTTTTTTAATGTGATAAAAACAAACTTCAATTCTATATATAATGTCTTAATATGAAATATTACTAAATGTTTCGATGAAACTAAACATAGAGTGGGAGGTGAGAGAGTGTTCTGTAACTTTTTAATTCCTTTATAGGTTTTTTGGGTGCAGTATGTAACAAAAAATATTGTTTTTATTACTGTAAAGGTTTAGAAAAGAAAAGAAAAAGTACTAAAGTGTAGTAATAATTTTTTAATGAAAATTAGTTTTTAATATTTTTTCCTAATATAATGATTTTATATGTCAACAAAAAAATCAAGATTTTAATTAATGCTTGGTATGATCACCTTTAACCCTCAAAACAACATTTATTTTCTCTCTGACTGATGATTCTAACTTTCCAAATAGTTTTTTTCTATTTATTTTCTCACTTATATTAATCATAAATGTCTTTAATTCAGAGACTGTTTTATACATCTTTCCTTTTAATTTAATCTTCAAAATTGCCCATAAATTTTCAATGGGGTTCAAATCAGGTGATTGATTAGGCCAAAACAATACATTTATCTGTTTGACATCAAAATTATCTTGATCACATGAGGAGGTGTGCTTTAGGTTATCAACTTGTTGAAATTTAGATATA
>NC_068984.1:30199348-30206127 GCF_001194135.2 Octopus bimaculoides
TATTTGCAACAAATTTCTGAAAGCATAAATCCATTAAATAATGAACAGGAATAGTTATATAAGAAGTTGAAGTCAGAAAGCTACAACTGAGAGAAATGCTTGCCATTATAGGTCTCTAAAATAGACCGAGAGACTTCTCTGTGGCTAATCCAGCTGATTAGCACTATGTTCATTATCTTCTAACAGAGTACAAGACAAATGAAGCTCATAATAATGCTTTGCATCATATCCATTAGACACTGGTTATTCACAATATATACTGCCCTAAGGATTAGCTGAAAGTACAATTATTTTAATGATGAAGTGAATGAAGCTCATATTGAGAATTCTGCTGCTGGTTATATTAAAGTACAGATTTTTAAATTAGCTGTAAAGTACGTTTAAATGAAGTGCACTGTGGAAAGTTTATTTGATAAATGAGCAGACCATTAGTTCTATTCCCTTATGTTCAAGTAAGATAAGCATTTAAGAATATTATAATTCATGTAGAAGGAATATGTAGTTATATTCAGAAACTGGTATTACAGTGGATTTGCTAAAAGACATGACAGTTCACTGTATCTTCTATTTCCCTGTATACACCCTTGTAATATCATGATTAATTTTGCAAATTTCCTCAACAGATTCTCAAGCAAAATTGTTGCTTTGGTGCAAATAGATGACATGGCAGAACTTTCTATAAATATGCTGTACATAAGAGATAAAACATAATGATGAAAAATAGGTCCTTTAAATAGAAGATTCTTCTAGGTTAAATGTTTTGTCAAACAACACAAGAGTCACCAATGCAGTCATAATAGAGAGCTGCATCAAACAACCAGTGTTATAGGGATATGTGTGTAAACTCCCAGACCCTCCACCACCATGAGAGCCCATAATGAAGCAACAATCAACAAATGTTTTCTGCACATGTGAAACAGAATTCTAAATAATGGAACCAATTTATAAACAATCATTAATGAAATACCACAAGAAATGGTCTCAAATGGAGAATATTGCAGAGATTTTACATGGGAATTTGCTGGCCCTTAGGAAAAAATAGTGATTGAATTGCATTTATTTGCAAGAATGTAATCCTAATTTCAAAAACCAAAGAATTTCTACAACCGAATAATGAAGTTCTGAATCACTTGCATGTAAAGATTTAATATATATAACAGAGAAGACGCCATTGCAAACTGAGATATGGACCAAAATGTAAGTTAAACCAGAAAATATGATCAGATTCTCATGAATTGTAGCCCCTTATTGATTCAATTACAAAGCTGAAACATAATTTCAGTTCTAAAATAAGTCTACTGAATGAAACTGGATTTATTGTTACGGATTTAGCAATCCATTGCATCACTGTACATCACTGAATAAATTATCAATGGCAACAGAAGAGATAATATATTAATACCAAGTGGCCTATTAATATCAGTAGGTGCAGGAGTTGCTGTGTGGTAAGTAGCTTGCTTACCAACCACATGGTTCCGGGTTCAGTCCCACTGCGTGGCACCTTGGGCAAGTGTCTTCTACTATAGCCTCGGGCCAACCAAAGCCTTGTGAGTGGATTTGGTAGACGGAAACTGAAAGAAGGCTGTCGTATATATGTATATGTATATATATATATATATATGTGTGTGTTTGTGTGTCTGTGTTTGTCCCCCCAACATCACTTGACAACCGATGGTGGTGTGTTTACATCCCCGTAACTTAGTGGTTAGGCAAAAGAGACCGATAGAATAAGTACTAGGCTTACAAAGAATAAGTCCTGGGGTCGATTTGCTTGACTAAAGGCGGTGCTCCAGCATATCCACAGTCAAATGACTGAAACATGTAAAAGAGTAAAATGAGTAATGAGTGGATTTAGCCTTGACTGTGAGCTTTACTTTGAAAAGAAAACATAGTTACTCAATACCTCCTTAATTGCTACAACTATTAACAAGTCTCAAAGTAAACCATTTGATGCATTTGAAAAATATTTGCCAAAGTTTATATTCATTCCTGGCTAATTTATGTTACTTTAAGTAAAACTAAAAACAGCAACAAACAGTACTATAGGAGCAAGAGTGTCGGTAAATTATTACCTTCCAAGATTTATCCACAAAATGTTCATAGGGAACTTGTAATCTAAATATACAGTTAATATATGCACCAAGACAAAGTATGAGGTTGATTTGCTACATTCTGAAATGTATATCCTAGTAAGGAAAGGTTATACATCGTTTATATAAATGTTAACCTGTACAAAATTATGTTATGCTGTAGATATTACTGCAAATCACAAACTGTGACATATGTCAATATTGTTGTAAACTGCTTTCTGTTTAATACAGAGTAAAATGCAGATAAAGCTGGAAGTTTCATTATGAAATATTTTAAATAACACTCTATATATGGTAGTATCATGTTATGAAATATAATGCTGCATATAGCAATCACCATCATAATGAGAACTGTAAAACCTGTCAAATACTACAATTTGAAAACAGCAGGAAATGCACTTTCTTTAAATGCGAATCGTGTCGTATTATAAAACTTAAAATGTTATTGAAAAATTGACAATGAACCAACTTCTGTAATACTGTAAATGTAATTGTGAATTTCCACGTATGCCATGCTATGTTATATTACAAATATTGTTGTAAAAATACAACCTATTGAAGCATAATGTCAATATAATATTAATTTACGACATGCAGTTTAATTTGGCATTTTATCAATAAATTAGGGATTATTAGTGAAGGATTGATATCATTCATTAACTTATAATACCATAAAATGCTCCATCATTATTTTAAGTGGCACTAATTAGGATCAGACATAAACGAAAAAATATCTGAACACTCATATTTTAGAAACAATTTAATAATTACATTAAATTAGCAATATATCAATTCCATATCATGGAATTTGGTAACATTTATTTTGCTTCTTTAAACGTTGATGATTATGATTTGGTTCAAAACCCATTTATAAAATCTTTATATCCATTGATCACAGACTTAAAATCTATCTATGTTAGCTGTTGACATATTTTTAGATATCTTTTACAGAAGAATATACTTCAGTAACTAAAAAAGCTTTATCTATTTTGATTCAGTTTTCTACAACATGTTTATGTGAATCTGGAATTTCTTCACTTACAAATGCAAAAACAGGGGAAAAAATAGAGAGATGGAGACTTCATAGTACTGAAGATGAAATGATGTAATGTTTTATCTTGAATACATAGCAAATGTAAAAAGAAGCATCGAATTACTGATAACTATGCTGCAATAATTGAATAAACAAAGTTAGTTCTTAATAATATTCTCTATTTTAAACTGTTTATATTTTTAGGCTAAAAAATACAAATAGAACTTTTTATTTCATATTCACAATGCTTGTACATGCTCTAAAGTACAATGTGAGCTAAAAATATTTGGTAATAATTTATTTGGTAAATATGTATTAATAGATGTGGATGTTTCACACTTTGTAAATAATGTTTGCATTAGAAGATAGCCACAGTGAATAAATTCTACAAGCATTTTGGTGCATGACCCCACTTTCTTCTTGCAGTACTTTAAATTCCAGCTGCTGAGAGTCATACTTTGGCAGGTGGTTGTTCCAGAACAGAAAAATTCAAGTGAATCATCCATAGATTATTGTCAAACAATATCAAGGAAAGAAAATCTGTTCTAATCTATGAACGACAATATAACACAGAAATAATTGGAGAAACTATTGAAATAGAAACTTCTGAGAAATAGATGCAACCAAGATGTCAGATCTGAAAACAAACAATTCACATAAGGTTAGGTCCTTGGGAATTTATATGAGAGATTCAATGAATAACTAAAAACTTGCACACAGTCACAGAAAACAGCATTATGAGGCACAGGTATTATAGTATCATATAAAGTGTTCTCAATATTGTTATATGTATAAATCACTTCAGAAACAAAGCTTCACTTAGTTATACATTCGATGCAATTAGTCACATTAAGATAACTGGAATAATAATACATTTTTTAATCACAGGCAGGATTCCACATTTATGAGTGCATAGGATGGAAATATGCAATGTTTAAGCATTTCATCAGTAATATGATTGATACTGTTATTATTTAACCGAAGCTTGGCCTTATCAAGTAAACCTATCATTAAAAGCATTCTGCCAAAAGCTTGTTGTTGGATTAGTTGCTATTTTTAGGAAATCAAAGTTAGTTTGCAAACTTGTTTCTGAAATTACCAATAAACGATAGTGGCTGCTATTGAGGTCTTATAGTGAATATTTTGATTAATAGAAGAACAAATACGTTATTGTTTGAGGGGGATGGCGACTCCACCTTTGATTATATCAAATAATTTATTGAACTAAGATCTAAAACTATACATGCTTTTAGTTGTGATTGTGAAAGCTACACGCTCTATATCATAAATCATCTCATTCTACGCTCTGTTGTTTTCTCTGATTCTGCCACTTATAACTTGATAACAGTAAGAATTACAATGGTGATGAAAAATAACTGGAAACAGATTTATCAGTAAATGATTTTGTCACTCAGAATGATTTTGCATAGAAAATTTATTTGAAATTTGCCCTAAAAATTATATCAATGTACAATTAATAGATTGAAATCTGAAATTTCAATATCAGTATATACTTTGTAAATGGTGAAAAAATACTAGTTAAAAATATGACATAAAATTTATTTCACTTCAAACTGCCACTATCTAAGAAACAATGCATGCATCCTTGTCATCTCATAAGAGCTACATCAATAGAAAAGATTTACTGCATGTATATAATGTAGATTACTGTTAGTAAAGATGAAAGGAGATTTCAAAGATGACGAGAAAGCAATTACCAGAAGCAATAATGTTACTTAATATTTTGTGATGACAAAGTCAATTTTTCTATGCCAAATAACTCTAGATAGTAGAGATGGAAACAGATAATACTCTCCTTTTCTCTTTCATTAAGCTTTTGATTTTTACTTATTTCATGAGCTTGTTTTATGTTTCTTTATTTATGTCATGCATTTATCAAGAATATGTGAAATGAACAATATGAAGGCAGTGAAGACAGGATTGAGACACAATAAATGGAATTTTCTCTCCTATAAAGGATATTTTTAGATATACTTTCCAGTAAATGGAAATATTTGGGGTGAAGTTTCAAGAAATAGTCCTTTTATATCTAAAGATTTTTCTGTATAAAGTAAAATTGCAAAACTATGCATTAACATGTAGGGTTGCAAGAAAATCAAGCAGTGAAGGCTTAAAATGTACAACCTGATGCTGAGAAATCAAATTCTTTTCACTTTTCAGGAAAAAGAAATTGAAAGTGCCCAAAAACTTTAAATGAACGAATATTCACATCCACGTGACTGAGGATCTGATACAAATCGTTTGTTGTACCTTGATACAGTTTCCAAGGGGAACCAGTGAGTGGACTTCAAATTCTCTTCTGACAAGTTTTCCATTGTAGTTGAATCCCATCATTTATGTCTCTAGTCTGGCTACTTCCATCAGCCATAGAATACACAAGTATCTCCATTAATCATCTTAGTTCCTCCTTTAGCAAAATACTTTAACAATAGCCTAGAAGTTCTTCCCTTCCAGTGGACTTAAAGCATGCCAGACATGTATTTGAAACCTCTAAGTCTCTGTGCTACTACTAGATAGCCATTAATCAAACATTAGGTTTATTCATTCTTTATACAGATTGTTTTTTGTCCTAACAATTTTCTAACAACTCTGTTTACCAAACAAGCATTGTGAGGCATTTTGTTTAATTTCTGTTGATATAAGCATACAAGAGGTTGCACCAGGTTTCTTTTTCCTGGCAGTATTTGTTAGTGACATCATATAATCATGATCTTTGCACACATTCTAAAATTGATGAGATCACAACTGTTGACAGTCAATTTGAACCTCTGTTGGTTAACATCTGCAGGAAAATATGGGTGGTTAGGAATTTCAAAGAGATACAGTTTTAGGAAAGAAAGATTATGTAAAATGTTTAATGAAGGCTCTAGTGTTTGAGGCAGAAAAGATGACAAAAAGAAGTGAGATATTTGTGTGTCAAGTGGTCCTGTTTGGAAAAAGATGAAGTATACTGTTCAATAGCCAAGACGTATATAACTAACTAAAGTTGGGCAAAAGAAACAGCTTGTCTATAAGCCATCAATTGTAATACTTCCATTTTTGCCATGTTTTGTTATTTATGATACAATGTTATGATACAATATATGCTTTGGCTGTATTTTTGAATACTGGTACGGTTTAAGTTTTATACTGGAATGATCCTAATTTCCAAATATTTTCATTGTGAAAAAGCATTGCATTAGGAAAGGCATCTGGCTGTAGAAACCATGCCAAAGCAGACACTGGAGGCCGTCCTTGTGGATCCTTGTCAAACCATCCAACCCATATCATAGAAGGTGGTTGCTAAATGATGATGATGGCAACGATGATGATGATGATGACTTTATGAGTTATCAGCTTCAATGGGTTTCACTTCTGATTTAAATACGACTGTTCATTAACATACTTTATTTTCTTTCAATGCCTTGTTGCTTTAGTATGATTCTAGACGTAGATTTCTCTAAGTTTGACTTATTTCTCTGTTTTTAGAATTGTGCTTTTTATTTTTCCTTTTTAAAACAATAAGGACAAGTCCGAATTTGGTAGGGTTTTATACCAATAATTCTTGGAAGTCAAGTAACAATGCAAAGTTCCATTCATTGGTGTCTGAGGTTCAATAATTTAAGTCTCTGTTCAGAAAAAGCCAACTCTTATAT
>NC_068984.1:30206527-30207599 GCF_001194135.2 Octopus bimaculoides
TATTGAACCTCAGACACCAATGAATGGAACTTTGCATTGTTACTTGACTTCCAAGAATTATTGGTATAAAACCCTACCAAATTCGGACTTGTCCTTACTGTTTTAAAAAGGAAAAATAAAAAGCACAATTCTAAAAACAGAGAAATAAGTCAAACTTAGAGAAATCTACGTCTAGAATCATACTAAATCAAAATCAAAAAAGTTTGGCATACAAATGTGAAAATTGTCCAGCAGATATGCTTTGATTTTATGGTTGATTGCCATGATTTTCATTGAGTATTATCACTGGAAGATGAAAAGTAAGTATAATCGAGGTTCCCTAGTTCCAGGTAACCACTCTATTTATTTTAGTTTTCTCATTGGCCTTGAGTTGTTACCTTGAAGTTCACTGCTCTATGGAGAAAAAGTGCAACATCACAAGATAATATCTATAGATTTACACCTTGGTACTACCAAGCAATGGCATCTGCTGAGAAACTTATCCTCTAGTACCTTGTAACAATTTGCAACATTCTTATATTCGTTTTTGCAAAATTCTTGATGTGAAATCGTGTGTTGAAACAGATATTGTTGTATTTGGGGACGGTTGTGTTACCAGTTTAGCCCCCCCCCCAAAAGAACACACACACTATATATGTGGTGTTAATTTGCTAAGAAGCAACAACAAGTTACAGATATCAAATTAAATTCTCCTATATATAAACAACTACCAGAAATATTCAGCGCTGCCTGGATTAAAGAAAAGAATGAAATTCGAAAATGCCTTTTAGATCTCTAACATGACACATGGATTATGAAGTTCTCAACAGTAATTAGCTGAGGTACAAACTATTAATGTCAATAACATATTTTGTCCAATGTTCTCACTGTTAAAATTGTGAAAAAAAAAACAGGTAGTTCTTTGTCTTTGCAATCACCTTCAATTGTCAGTACTTATTTGAAACACGTTGAACCTGAAAATGCATAAACTTCAGAAGAACCAGCCTGCAGGCACTCCTCTCCTGTTAAAAAGTACATCAACTCCACGGAAAATACATTTAAATGAGCATTCATTATAATGGCATTCCCACAT
>NC_068984.1:30207751-30234617 GCF_001194135.2 Octopus bimaculoides
CACAAAAAATTGAAATTACTTTTTTTCTGTGCCTCTGATTAAAATTTTCGAAAACCAAACCCAGCCACATTACTTGGAAAAAAATAATCTTTATTCTGCTGGTTTTTCTTAAAATTTCGCACATGGGAAAGGCATCAAAATCGCCCCTCCCCACTTTGAATGGGATATTCCTATCTTAAAAAGTAATAATCGATTATCTCGTTAACCATGGGAGTTGGAGGGCAATAAAAATCTCCTGAACATAAGCGGACCACGCTGCCGCTCTGTGTTGAATTTCACGTGATTCCACTGCAAAGTTCTCGAGTGAATCTGCCGACACTCAATCAATCAATCAATCAATCAAGCAATCAAGAACACTGCAATTTTTAGTATAGATTATATTAAGACAATTTATTTAAAATTTGAATAGACTTATCAATGAAAAATACAAAACATACTGAAGAAAATTGTGAATAAATGCATCATTATACACACACACACACACGCACGCATGCCCTCCCCCATATATGCATTGTGTGTGTGTATATATATATATATATATATATATATATCAGCTTTGTAAAACTTTGGCTGGTAAGATCATGCATGGTCATTTTTCAATCATGATAGATATGAAGACACACTATCCACATCAAGTCATTTCAGATTCCTCTTCTTTCTTTATGTCAGCAGGACATTCATATATGTAAGGCAATATCTAGCTAATCTTTTGGCTTTCAGTTTGGTCTCTTTCACTATCAATAATACATTATTATTTGCCAAAAGCCAAACTGCTTTGGAACCATAGAATTCCCAGTTGAAGACATTTTCGGAAATCATTGCTATCAACAGTCATAAAAACTAGTAGTTAATATTGTTTGAATATGGTGGGGAAGGTAGTGGGGATAATGGTCTCATAAACTTTTATATACCGATTCCTGTCTCACAGAAAATAATCCAGTAAAAGCTAATTTTTTTGTTTTCTTTTCTACAGTTGATGTAAAATTCAATGAACATATGAATTTGTGTCACAGAACCTCTAAGTTGGCAATGTTGCTGCATTGGTGCTGTTAATTGTTAAATATTTCTTTAAAAATAATACATCTCTATCATTTGCTTTTTTTTTATTAACTTGGGTTAGCACATCATATTTTAAATAAATCATAACAAGTTTTGTCATTATTATTTAGCTATATTTACTTATCTACTTTCTTAACAGATGTAATTATCTTAGTGAATTAAAAGTCAAGCTATTGGATATTACAGCTGTTAGTTTATTTCACTCTGCAGACATTTACTTGCTATGGGTCTAACAAATTTACAGTAAGTAAAGGCGCAGGAGTGGCTGTGTGGTAAGTAGCTTGCTTACCAACCACATGGTTCCGGGTTCAGTCTCACTGCGTGGCACCTTGGGCAAGTGTCTTCTACTATAATCTCAGGCCTACCAAAGCCTTGTGAGTGGATTTGGTAGATGGAAACTGAAAAGAAGCCAGTCATATATATGTATATGTATATATATATATATATATATATATATATATGTATGTGTGGTTGTGTGTCTGTGTTTGTCCCCCCACCATCGCTTGACAACTGATGGTGGTGTGCTTATGTCCCCGTAACTTAGTGGTTCGGCAAAAGAGACTGATAGAATAAGTACTAGGCTTACAAAGAATAAGTCCTGGGGTCGATTTGCTCGACTAAAGGTGGTGCTCCAGCATGGCTGCAATCAAATGACTGAAACAAGTAAAAGATTAAAAGAGAGTAAGTTAAATGTTATTTGGTCTAAAAAATATAAAGTTTGTTTTATACAGCTGCCAAATAGGTACCAAGCTTCCTAGGTATATCGCTTGTAGGATACAATAAGTTCCTAAACAGAGAAAAAAATAAAGCAACCTCTATGTCAGTGACAGGTTTGCTAAAAATAAATGCAGTATTTCCCACTTCGATCTGAAAAAAAAAGCAAAAGCAAAGAAAGTAGATGAAAATATGAGAATGCTGTCATTGCTGAAACACTTTTAAACATAGTACTACTCAAATAGGGTTAAGAAAACAAATACTATATATATTTTAACTCTTTAACTGCAAAATTAAATTTCATGATTATCTCAGTAATGATGTTAAATATTTACTACAAAGTAGAATTGATATTTTCTGCAAGTCACCTTCACTTAATAAACTTGATATATCTCAAAAAACATATTTTCAAACATGACATTCCTCCAAAAAAGGTAGAATCGTATATGATTCTGCTTTCTGCAGTTCAGTGGATATATCTGATTTCCACACGAAAAGGGTTAATTAATCATCAGCTTCAAGTTATAAAAATATAACTGTTAGAAATAAACTCTGTGATCTATGAAAATCTTATACTTGGAAAACAGTATTTTTTAATTATTTATGCTTTTAAATAATTCCATTTTCTAATATTCAATGCAACACACAAACATCATTACAATCATGATAGATAGAAGAGAGCAAATTAAGGAGTCATATTATGTAATCCAATATTAGCAATGTTTCTAGCTCTTAAGCATTGAATGTTTTTCTGATATACCATATCAAACTAATCTAAATTATGAAGTAAATGCTCAAGAAATAATTACTCTAAGTAAAATCACATATCAATAATAGGCAATGTTGGAACCAGTTCACTATAGACTTCAACACTTTTGCCAGGTAACAGACATTAAGTAACTGCAGTACTGTTTCATTGTTCTTGAAATTATTTCTGCACTGTTGAAAATAGCTAAATGTTAAACAACTAAAATTATGATATTGTCACATTTTCAATATTACTCGTTCCTAAGGAAAAGTCTTATCCAACTACATATACTATAAATACACTTAAACATCTCTGTACATACGTACATGTGTGTCTATGCATGTGAATATGCATCTATGTATAGAAGAAGTGGTTTAAAATCCATAGAGAAGATATAACTTACCTAAGAAGAAGGACACTCAAAATAAATCCATGACAGAATGAAGAAGTAACATCTAACAGCCTTGCAGAAGAAATAAGGATCCTTCTGCTAGGGTGAAGACAATTCAAATGGACAATAGGTACTTCAGAATAAAATTGATATAATTTTGAGAGGTCTTCTTGTACCATGAAATGCATGACGCAAACTTATAACTGAAATTAGATTTCAAACATTTAAATATTGTCAGTATGCAAAAATATTTACTTTAATACAAGGAACAGTAAATGCTTTATTTTCCTCACATGTTTGTGTTAAGTAAGAAAAAAAACAAACCCATTATATACATACAGAGGCATGTGAATATACATAGGCATATAAGTACAAGGAGGTGCTGAAACGTTCCTGGCTTTTGGGGTATCCTGAAAGGTCTGGCTGGAAGCCCAACCCTCTGAGTTCTTTTACAAGGCTTGGAAAAACTGAAGGACTGCTTCAATAAGTGTGTGAATCGGAGAGGGGAATATGTTGGATAAAATCATAATTAACTGATTCTCTTGTATCCAAAGCCAGGAACTTTTCAGCACCACCTCATATGTATACTCGTCAATTAATATGCTTATAAATACATACACGTATGCATACATAAATGTTCATGCAAGCATTCATAAACAAACATAAACAAAGATTGATTCACATTCATGGATACACATATACTTGCATATACATGAAAGCACACACATGCTCATTTTTCTTTGTAACACAAAAATAAAACATCTAATTATTTTCTGTCAATTAATAATCTATAGTTAGATCACTGGCAATCTCATTTACACCTAGTTTTGACTTAAGGTTTTGAGAACAATGTAATTATATAGAGAGAAGTGTGGGTGAGGAATAATTTTACCAGACGTAGTTTATAGTGTCTTGATCGTGGATATTTGTTCACCTTTCCTCATGGCAGAATAATAGTCATAATTGTTACGCACTGGATTTTCTATACAGGCATTGGTTGGATGAGTCGTCAAGTAAGTCAGTTCTTATTTAATGTTACAATTGGATAGAGCAAAAGCTGGTTATAAGTTCAAACCATTCCAACCACTTAAATGCCTGCATAAAACCAGGAAACCTCATTTTGACTGCTCCCTAAGTCTGCTATGAGGGGCAGCTGAATTTCTTCAAATCACATTAACATTTTAAAAAGGGAAAAACACAGTGGACACATATGTAGTTTTAGGTAAAGAAAAAGACAGGATGTTGTGGCTGAAATGCTTTGACCATAAATCTGCTGAGTTGAAGTTAAACAATAACAACACATCAAGAAACTAACAATGCCAACATCCAGTGAATTCACTCACATCTACTGTTAACCTCCAAGACATCTATTTAAATCACTTTAAAATTCTTTAACACCCATTCACTATTCAATTTCTACTCTATCCATTATGAAACTCTAAAGATATGAACGCCAATATCACTTCCTGATGTCATTGCTTTTCCATAAAATAATATTTTTTACCTAATGATAGTCACAGATGTAGCTGAGAACTCAACCCGATCTTTACTTTTTTTATGTTAGCATAGTAAAACCTACATAGTTAAACAGAATGATGGTATCTTGAAAACTATGAATATTTAACATTAATACAATAATGTGTGACCCAACAAATGAACTTCTAAGTTATTGCTGAACCTCCAAGAAATAGAAACCAAATCACCATTCAATACCACCCAAACAACTTTTAAAAACAAAATTATATTAGACACAGTAGTTCTAGAAACATAATGCCTGAATGAAAACATGGTTAGAATACCTTTACTTATAGGACTGCTCAATCAAGACTGGCATAAGTGTAACCAACAACTAGTCATGTATTCAAAGAATACAATTATATACTTTTGAAGATGTGAAACTCAATCTTTGCATGTTTGAGGAATATCTACTTCAATGATGTTAAGAATGCATTAGAAGACATGTTTATCAGACATTTTTTTTTTTTTAGGACTAGCTAATATAAGTATTATAGCAATAATTCAAAAAGTGCAATTATATATTTTTCAAGATGCGAAACTCAATCTTTGTTATTTGGTATAATATCAACTTCAGTAATTAAAAACAATAGTAAATTTGGTTCATGATGTGCTTATAGTATGTTTTCAAAGAGAAAAATGTTTCTGAGAATGTGGCGAATATTAACTAAGAGTGAGAGAGAGAGAGAGGGGGAGGGGGTAGATGAGAGAGAGAAAGAGAGAGAGAGAGAATAATATGTATGTCATCTTTTACTGTGTACATTTTAACTTAGTTGCAGATCAGATTGTTTGTGTTTCAGCTCTTACAAGTTGACATGTCTTGCTGTCAAATTTAACCACTAACAGCCAAATGGTGATTAATGTGGACGTTTGGCTGCTGTCTGTTCCAAATTTTCTTGTCTGCTTTTCTCTGCTGGTGTCTTCCACTTTGAAGAAAATTAAATTAGGATACCCTGATTTGCAATCAAAAATTTTCTGATTGGAAATTAGTCTATATTTTTAATGAGAAATAAACCTGCTGCATCATTCCCTTCAGGAGATGTTGGCTTCTTAACAATGAGTGAATCTGAACAGAAATAGTGAATAAACAATAAATGCTAGGAGAAACTATAATATAGTTTTACTGCACCCATGAAAAAAAAAAACGTGCATGTGTGGAATAAGACCAGAAATATTTATAGGAACCTGGAGAGAAATTATGAACTGCTATATACATGAACGTGTGACGAGTGTGTGTGTGTATGAAATGATTGCTGTAGACTCACATTCAAGTGGGTCTCAAAATGGTGCAGTACTGGATTGCATATACATATCAAACTATATTCAATTGAATCTGTTTTCAAATGTTTATTAATATGGTCAGTAGTGTGAAACAATGTCACCAAATAGATATGAATACGAATACTGTTATTCACAGGCTATGGTAGAACAGAAGCACTTCTGACAGTACATGAATGGTTGGTAGGTAACTTCAAAGAAGTACTCAAGCCATTGGTGTGGGTAACTGTTGTGGATAAACTAAGTAGAATAAGGTGTGTAGTATGTAGTGAGATGGCTGAGTAAAGTTTCTCAGTGTATACCATGATCAAGACAAGGTTGTAGATATTAAAGGCTGGAGATATTAAATCATTGAAAGTTGCAGTGCAAAATGCATAGTTTGTGTTTTTTTATTGAAATAACAAGAAAAATTGACAGATGGTGTTAATAAGACTTGTCAAGTAAAGCTGTATTACAAGTTAAAAAGCAGATGAAAAAGAACATATTGTTGCTAGGTACAGCATCCAACACAAATGGTAACAGGAATTTAGAGTTTATTGTTGACTCAGATTAGGAAACAGTTACTGAAGGACCACATATACATATGTACATGGACATGCTCATCATCATCATCATCATTTAAAATCTGTTTTCCATATTGACATGTATTGGACTGTTTGACAGGAGCTGGATAGGCAGAAGACTGCAACAGGCTTTACTCTCCATTTTGGCATGGATTTTGTAGCTGGATGCCCTTCCTAACACCAACCACCCTACTGAGAGGATTGTTGAGATCTGTTCTTCTATGATGTATATCCTTATATGTGCATGCGTCTGTGTGTGTGTGTATGTGCATGTGTGTGTGTGTGTGTGTGTGTGTGTGTGTGTGCATGTGTGTCATTGTTCTTAGTAGCACTATGACAGGAGACAAAGGCTTGACAAAATCAACCTCATCCTCCTTCAAAGTTACCATGTTATTGATTCTTTTATGCAGGACTTGGTCTACAGAGTCCTCAACAGCATTAGCATAAAGGAAGTGCTCAGCAAAGAAGAAAATAAATTCTCTGACAAGACAAAGCTGCCACTACCGATGACGAACACATAGTTAAAACAGACTTATTAGTGTAAATTTATAGATTCTGAATGGTCATGAATCTCGGTATGATTTTCATCCTTTCCTGCCTCTTTTTCATCTTTTAACATAATCGTTATTTCTTTCAAAGTACTCCTTACACAACTTCTTGGCACCCAAAATTATTCCTTGGTCCAATGGCAAAACAACTTAAGATATGTTAGAAAGCTAAAAAGGCATTTAATTTTTGCAAATTCATACTAATTATTCAGCATTAGATTGAGCAGTAACAATCGCTTAACATTTTGAGTAGAAATCTTCACAACATATTCGCTAAGCACTTAAGAAATATTTCTTGTTTTCTCTATTTCATTTTGCTTTTGCTTTTTCTTATTTTGCTTCCTTCCAATTTTGTTCTGTGTAATAGTTCTTTCATTTGTGTGTGTGTGTGTGTGTGTGTGAAGAAGTATCTGAACTACCGTAATGAACTTAATGAAAGTGAATTTCAATGAAGTGAATTGTTTTGTGGATAAAGAATAGGTTTTACTTGGAAGTGAGTAAGATGGATCCTTCATATAATAATAATAATAACAACAATAATAATAATAATAATGATAATAATAATAATAACAACAACAACAACAATAATAATGATTTCAAATTTTGACACAAGGCCAGCAATTTTTTGGGAGAGGCTAAATCAATTACGTCAATCCCAGTGTTTGAGTAGTATTTATTTTATTGACTCCAAAGGATGAAAGGCAAAGTCAGTCTTGGCAGAATTTGAACAAAGAATGTAAAGAGTTGAAATGCCACTAAGCATTTTGCCCAGCATGCTAACAATTCTGCCAGTTGCTGATGATTATGGCAACGACGACAATGATGACAACAATGGCGATGACGATGACAAAAACAATGATGATGATGATGATGATGATGGCAATGACGACAATGACAGCGATGATGATGATGATAATGATGACTATGATGATGATGATGATGATGATGATGATGATGACGATTATATGTTGAATAGCATTCTGTAATTAATTTTCTCAATGTATCTTAAACAGTGCTTCAAAATAATTATTCTCTGATGTTTAAAAATATACAAGTTGACACTTTGTTAAGTGAAAGAGAATTTAAAACAAAAGAGGATTTGAAGATGTGAGTAGAAGAATTAAAGATATTAACACCATAGATAGACAAAGAATATTTTCAGTGTGGTTTTCACAAGTATTGGAGAGGTGAAAATCATAGATGTACTAATACCAGAACTTGCAAAATTACTCACAGCCTGTTTAAGAGCCATGTCCCTATCAAAGCACTGCTCATCAGGAACAGGTCAGAAATCATGGTTCTACTATAACCTGATTAATAGTAAAGGGCATTTTCACATGTCCTCCATCCACGAAATCCGCTCACAAGGATTTGGTTGGCCCAAGGTTATACTAGAAGACACAGAATATACAAAAGAAGAGCTAGATAGTGATAACAACAGGAAAAGATGGAAGAGTGAGTGAGGATATTCCTTGGAGTGCACTGAAGCATTCGATAAACTTCTACAAAACATGGGTATTCTCAATTAGTCAGTAACCGATAAGTGTGGCTGAAGTAAAGACAGCTAAAGAAATGAAGGGATGGAATAACAGGGTGAGGGACAAAACATTCAACAATGGAGAAAACTAGAGCAATGACAAAGAAAGAAAAAGAATTGGCCACAAGTTAACAGTATGCAAATAACCATTCATGATGAAAGAAAATCTCAATAATAGATTATCACATAGAGAGGCTGAAACAACGGTGACTAAGTTGGAGAAAATATAACAGGTAACAGGAAAGAGAAAACAGTAGAAGTAAAACACAAATATATAAACTAGGATTAGTTTGCTTTGATCGTTTGGGTGGATAGTAGTAGGTGGTGGCAGACTGAAAACAAGGATGCCTGTGTGCACACATCTTTGCTTGAAACAGACATTAAATCTCTCTCAAGCCTCATCTGGTTGTTTTGATAACAATGAAGGAAGGATACATCATATAAAATATTGTTCAATATACAATGAGAGTTAAACAACAAGATTTACAAAACCATCTAACCCAATCATTTATAAGAGTTTAATGGAAAGAATAACAAATGTTAAATAGCTCTGCATATGACAAACATAAACACTGTAAATACAATGGGTGCCCAATGCAAATGAATCAATTCTTCTTCATTGTCATTATTGTCATTGTCATCATCGACATTATCGTCATCACATCACCATCACCTTCATTTCAAAATATAAAATGGAAATTAAAACCAGGAAGTTAAATATCAACAAATAAATATTTTTAACAACAATCATATATTTCTTGCAAAAATTGCTGATCTCTTCAATAATACGTTTATATTCATTTTGTAAATAATTGATAACTTTACTGAAGCAACAAATAAAATTTGGAATCAAAATGACCTTTACATTATAAATTTAGAAGTAATGGCTGTTATTCCAAAGGGAATGAGCATTTAAGTAAAGAAGATCATATTTTAAACATAAATATTGCTATCCCTTGCCAAGGGATGTTATATTAGCAATTATTAGTCTTTGTCACTCTTGATAATATTTCCTCATTAAAATTACAGATTTCTGGATCAAGTTATAAGTTGTTAATATCCATTAACAGCTTACACATCATATGAAATTATGCCCACTCAAGTGAATACAACTGAATCTTTATTTGTAGGTTGCATATAACAGTTTTCATCATAAAATCCATTTGGTTAATGGAATACAGTTTTCAAATTATTTCTGAAGGTTCATAGATGAACAATTTCTGTGAGATTAACGAACAGAAATATTAACTACGTTATCAGACAAAACTTTATTGTAGAAATGAAAATATCTTCTTCCATAAACAGAACATATACTGATTGTTTGTTTCATACACCCTAACCTCCCAAGTAGACACTACTCTTAATTTTCAGATGATTGGTAAAATTATAGCCATCTATGAAAATACCTCTTCCGACAATTTAAATGCAAGTATCCCAGTTATCCCAGCAAAGCTGTGTGGTTAAGAAACTCACTTTGCAACTATATGGCTTCAAATTCAGTCCTACAGCACAATACCTTGGGTGTTTTTTACTATATCTCTATACTGATCAATGCCTTGTGAATAAATTTGGTGGATGGATACTATGCTGAAGCTTGTAATATTTACATGTGTTTGTGTGTGTGTGTGTACCTGTGTTTGTCCCATTGCCACTACTACTACTTGATAACCAGTGTTGGTTTGTTTATGTCCCTGTAATTTAGTGATTCGGTGAAATACCTGGGTCAATGTATTCAACTGAAACCTTTCAAGCCAGTGCCCCAGCATGACTGCAGTCCAATGACTGAAACAAGTAAAGTATATATGATAAAAGATAAATCAAAACATGCCATTGTAATTTTCATTTTAATTGCTTAGAGGAGTTAAGAGTAGCACCAATGACACTTTCCAAGACTTTCATGGTCGGCAAGAGAAAGAAAAAAACAGATGTTTGTAAAAGAGAGAGGAATTCATGATTTAAGATCAAGTTCTTCTGAAGTCAGCATCACCTTGTAGCCAGAGTGATGGATTGCCAGCATTGCTAAATTTTCAGATGAGTAACTTGCAGTGTTTCTTCCAACTTTTTGTATTCTGAGTTCTTGGGTAATTTTCTAAGTTGTTACCAAGTCTAACACCACTACATGCACTTTGAGTGTCTTCAATGGATTTCACTCTGTTGCAAGCATTAAGGTCAAGCCTTAAAGATAACTTCCTGAAGCCCAGTCTTGAAAGCCCTGAAAAATAAAAAAAGGACCACAGGCTCTGCCTTTCCTCTTTGATTATATGTTATAAAAAACAAGATACCTTGATGTGAAGAAATGGCATGAAACTAAATGATAATCCTTCCCCTCATTTGAAAAAATACTGAACCTCAGGCCAGACTAGATAATATATTTTAGAGATTTGAAGACCACTTATCTACATTGATGCTACTGACAAAGACATGCAACATGAACCTGAGAACTTTCCAAAGCTAATAGGTACAGAAATTCTTAGTGTAGCATGATGAGATGCATCTTTGATATGTTGTACTAAAAGACAAAAGCAATATAGGAATTATATTCTATATGTGGAACACTTTTATGAAGAAAAGATATACAGCCTCACTGGAGACAGTAGGAATATAAAGAAGTATCCATGAAAAGATAACATATAGAGCACTTATCAAAAGCATTGAGATCGATATCTTCATAAGATCACTTTTACAGAATTACAATGTTATAAATTTGAAGAATAGAAATTTTAATGTTAAAGCATCATTGATAAATTGCATAGTGTAGCAACATCAAGTATAGTCAATAACCATGAGAAGAAGTAACCATCAGAAAGTGTGAATCCAAAAGTACAACACAAACAGAATATGTTGCAAATAAAAATGTTTCCTACAAATTTGTCACCTCTCTAAGTTTTGATTTTATATATTTCTGTGAGATATACAAATAAATAAGTACACAATACAATGATTGATATCAAGTGAGTTATCTTTTGACACTATATGATTATTTTTGATCAATTGTGTTAACTAGATAGCATACTTACAAGTAGCTGCTCAGCTCGGAAATAAGAGTCATAGCTATTAAAGCTTGGCAGAAAGAAACAAAAATTACAAAGTTTAATTTGTTTACTTGAAATTTCAATCAGTTTATTAAATCTAGAACTTATTTGGGTAATTTTTTTTCTTTATTTAACAGCAATATTACTCAAGTTTTAATCTACTTAAATTATTGAACACGTTGTGGATAGAACTTACAATATTTCATTTCAGGCAGTATTTCTATAGTTTTATTCCCTTAAACATATGTAAAGTGTATAAATATATAGTAGTTTAGGTAATATTTAGTTTAATTTCCATCAGTAGCAAATTACATAATGGTTTCGTGGTTATGTTAACTGATTGTTTCCAGGTAACCTTAAATATGCTTACTTTTACTCATCATAGGCTTCACACCACTACCATTGCTACAACAGCTTTCATCATCATCAATAACACCAATATCATCATCACTTCCTCACTCATAAGGTATTGTTCAGAATGAGGCTACTGTAGAAGACATTTGTCCGAGGAGCCACATAGTGAAACTTATACTAAAACCACATGATGTGAAGTGAACTTCTTAGACACACAGCTATGCCTGTGCCAAAAATGGAAATATTAACTCCACCATTTGAGCATGATCGTTACCAGCGTCACCTACTGGCACTTTTGCCGGTGGCACGTTAGAAAATCATTCGAGCGAGGTCGTTGCCGGTGTCGCTGGACTGGCTCCTGTGCAGGTGGCATGTAAAAAACTCCATGTTGAGCGTGGCCATTGCCAGTACCGCATGACTGGCCCTCGTGCCAGTGGCACGTAAAAGCACCCACTACACTCTTGGAGCGGTTGGCGTTAGGAAGGGCATCCAGCCATAGAAACTCTGCCAGATCAGATTGGAGCCTGGTTCAGCCATCCAGTTCACCAGACCTCAGTCAAATCGTCCAACCCATGCTAGCATGGAAAGCAGACGTTAAACGATGATGGATGATGATAATGATTCATGTAAGGATTACTATTTTACCAGTCATAAGCATTCCATGATTTCTGACTTCTACTGAGTTTCAATTGTCTTGTGGTTACAATCTTCTTGTACTTACCTCTCTACAAGCCCTATTTTTAAACAGAGAGGTTCTTATATAATTCCTTAACCTCTTGGACAGGTTTCATAGATTAAATAGCCTATATGCTGTGCTGTTCTTGGCCAATGTTCAGCTTTTATATTGCTTACAGATTCACTGTATTTTGTTATTCAAATTCTTATAATGAGATATATTCACAGAGGATTTTAAGTTTATCTATATTTCATACATTTGAGACAACAAAGATGTTAAGAATTGTGTTAGGTTGTTATTTTTCTGGGATATATGTTTTCCATTTATATCACTTATATGTAAACATCATCGTCAGAACAAACAGCTTTAGCCTAATACTGTACATATTTGACAAGAATTTTTTGAAGCAGTTTAAATAGTGGGACTCATAACTTAGCATGTTGTTGTTTAGATGAGTCTAGGACATTTACCCCGCCCCCATGGACAATTACCCCCTAGGACAACAGATGATGATTTAAAACTTCTTAATATATTGAAGAGGGGGTAATTAACGAGGGGGGTGTAATTGTCCCAGAGGGTAGTTGTCGTTGGGGGGAATTGTCCTGGGTGGCGGAGTAATTGTCCTGTATGCGTTTAGACATGTCTGATTCTGCAGATCTGTAACCAAACAAGTTCCAACTTTAACTGCCCTCTCTGAATAAGAGTATTGAGAACTAACTGATCTAATATGTCCTTCCTTTGTTCATGGAGACTGGGTGTGACTTGATAGGGATTGAGTGTTATTTCTAGTAAATCAAGTAAGTCCACAGAAGCTTTCTTGTTCGGGAAGTCATAATTTAGGTAGAGGAAAAGTCAGTCTGAGTGTCAGTTTTACCACTGCACTTTGAGATGATAAACAAAGCAAGATTAAAGAATTTAACATGTTTTAAGAAAAATTAGAGAATAGTTGAAAGTAACAGTTCAAGTAATTTTGGCTTTGGTATATACAAATCAAATTAATTTGTAATTACTGTTTCTTCAATGATGACTCTTTGTTTTTAAATTTAGCTCTTTAGATAACTTTCTTAATAGCATTATTACTTTATCTTATGTTTATCACCTCAACAAACAACTTGAATTATAAATTCATTGACTGCTTAAATACACAAGCAAATTAAACCAGCTTCCACTAGTAAATTAATGAGTTCTTACAACTTTGAACTAATTAACACCTACACTATTAATTCAATCACACTGAAAATTATTTCAGCCCTGTTCTGAACGGCTGAGGATCATCATCATTTAGTGCCCATGTTCCATGCAGGCATAGGTTGGATGGTTTGACAGGATTTGAAGTGTCCAAGGACTGCACTGAACTCTAATCTCTGGAGCTCAATACTGCTCTGTAGATAAAATAAACATATCAAAACATACACAATGAGCCTACCAGTACATATACATTCCTTCTAGTGAGGATAAAAATAATTAAATAAAGTTATTACTTGGCTGTTTGTCGATATTTCACTAAATGGCACTTTAAAGCTATTTGTTCACCATCCATGCCATAACTTCTTTCACTTACTTCAAATATCTCTGATTCTCTGAACTTGCTAACTGCACAATCCCTTTTCTTACATCCTTTGTTTCAATAATTGTTCCTTGTTCCATCATCTCAATTCACTTCTATAGTTCTACATTATGTTCTTTATTCCTCCTCATCCTCAGACATTCATTCTTCTGGAACTTTCCCTCTGTCTATGCATTCCTTTCAAACACTAACCTGAAAGATTTCAAGATGCACATTAAATCATATTAACATTGCCCCATGATCAATATTTCTATATATATATATGATGTTCTGAAAAGGCTATAGGTACTGCCATTCCTTAGATACACTCATGAAAAAGATTAATTTATTCAATCATTCAAATAATGTAATTTAATTAAATTTGCCACTGTAACAATAACTAATTAAGATTCCCACTGAACACCTTAACTAATTAACTCCCACTTACTAAAAATATTAAGTAATTAGGTCTCTTCTGCATACTATATTAACTAATTAAGTCACTCATGCTCTCAACCAGTTAAAGACACAGACTAATAAATTCACATCAACAAATCTACTTCTGCATTTACCTCTTTGTTTCTCTCTCTCTTACACACACACACACACACACACACACACACACACACACACACACACTTACACACAAGCATACTTATACACACTCACACACACTTACACACACACTTTCACACACACATTTACACACACACACTTACATGTACACATACACACTTTCACATGCACGGACGCATGCACACACACACACACACATACACACACAAACCTTTCAAACTTCTTTAATTCTATTTGTTTGGACATTCATTCTCACTTTAAAAAAAAAAAATAATTATTGTGTAATGGTCCAGCAATACTCCAATCAATCTTCGTAGACTCTTCAAAATGAGACTCTGAAAAAGAAAACAGTAATAAAGGCAAGATGCACAACACAATTACAAAAATAACAAATACATGACAATGAGCATGAACTTCTTAATTTCTATTTTGTTTGTATAGCTGGGTAACAGCCTCCTTCAATTTTTAAAATCTCATGTTATCATCATTTAACATCCGTTTCCCATGCTGGCATCCCGTGAGTTTTAATTGACAGTAAACATACATTTGAAGATATGTGGATATGGGAATAAATACGTATATAGACATATAGGCACAGGAGAGACTGTGTGGTAAGTAGCTTGCTTACCAATCACATGGTTCCGGGTTCAGTCTCACTGCATGGCACCTTGGGCAAGTGTCTTCTACTATAGCCTCGGGCCGACCAAAGCCTTGTGAGTGGATTTGGTAGACAGAAATTGGTATATATGTATATATATGTATGTATGTATGTATGTGTGTTAGTGTGTCTGTGTTTGTCTCCCCACCATCGCTTGACAACCGATGCTGGTGTGTTTACGTCCCCATAACTTAGCGGTTCGGTAAAAAGAGACCGATAGAATAAGTACTAGGCTTACAAAAGAATAAGTCCTGGGGTCGATTTGCTTGACTAAAGGCGGTGCTCCAGCATGGCCGCAGTCAAATGATTGAAGCAAGTAAAAGAGTATATATGTTTAAATAGATATCTGCAAATGTATGTAAATAGGTAATTGCGTATAGTCTTTTATTTTTTTATATATGTATATGTACATATATATAGAGAGAAACATACATCCATATATATATATATAAATATACATATACCTATGTACATATACTTATATTAAAGTATATAAATATGTATAGAGGGAGACTTCACATAAAAAAAAAGACGAAGACAAGTAGTGTAGACAACAAACAGATGTATTAGTATAATGCGCAGAAAGTGGAAAAGACTAACCTTTCAAGCCTATGCTCTTCAACAGAAAGGAACACAGAAAGAAACAAGGAGAGAAAATAAATAATGTGTAGTGGCTAGCGATCTATTATGGTGAATGTTGAGCTTCAATATAGTTCCCATCAACCGTTTTCATTTACCAAGTATTCATTTGACTGAGGCTATACTGGAAATCACATAATCATGATGCCACATAGTAAGAAAAAACCCAAATCCACATGGTTTCTAAGCAAACCTTTTAACTATACAGCTATACATGCACTGTAAATATATATGTGTGTGTGTGTGTTTGTGTGTGTATGTGCATGTGTGTTTGTGTGTGTGTGTGTGTCTATGTTTGTGTGAACAAGTCTGTATACATACACACGCACATACAAACATGCATGCTTACACATGAATGCCTTGAACATTAAGGAAATGTTATTATGCAAGAAACAGAATCATTCATTATGCAGGAAAAAGCTGTCATATGGAATATACATATACAAAAAAAAAATGTAGTATCTTTCCACCATTCTGAGTTGAAGCCTATCAAAACAAATATTATTAAGCATATATTGAATATATTTAACGATAATATATTAGAAATGTTGCACTGGAGATGATAAATGAGGGAATAAATTACAGTACATTCAGTTTTCACCAATCAGTCACATTATTCAGTGTTCTGAGTTCAAACCTTGTGATACACTTACTTTGTTATTATGTCTCTTCAAATGAATAAAATATATCCAGTAATCTCTATCATAATCCTGGAGAGGATTTATTTGATAGTTTGTGACAAATAATTTCCTTAAATAAGTCAACTAGTCAGTGTAATAACAAATTGGAAGAAGTTCAAGGAGCTATCACTACAGCTAGTAATAAAGGGTTTCTCCCTCAGGGCAAATGGTAGGTTGTTGACATGGATACATTGTATGATGTTATATAGCAGTGAGATGCAGAGTTTGAATGCAAAGAATTTGCTAAGTCTAGAAAGAAATGAAACAGGCTCGTTTCAATGAATATGTAATGTCAGTGAGCACAAATGATGGTTTAGTAATGAACTGAGAGAAAAATTGAATAGACGAGGTATCAGACGTAGTGTGCAAGTGAGTGCTGGAATGGACTTATGATGCACATTGAAAATAATGATATATTCAAGCTCAAGCCCTATAATGAAATTCTGCATGCTCAGAAATAAATTGTACCTGCAGGTGAGGGAGACAGAGAAAGGTTTGGGATGAAGTGGTGAAGAGTGACTTCAATGATACACCTGATGTAGGAGATGCAAAAAAGTGTGTTGATTGTAATTTACATAGCTGGAGAAGAACAGACAAGAGAAGATACATACAGCATTGTAAATAAGGCAAATCTAAAGCCAAAGAATGGTAGTAGTAATATAGACTGAGTTATATGTATATATACATATAAATATATATTTAAAAATGTTTATGTATTTGTGTGTGTCTGAACATATATGTATGTTTATCCATTCCCAAGTCTACTCATGCTTTCTTCTTGCACTTTGACACCTTCTTATCTCTTTAGCTCTCTCTTTTCTATTACCTTTACGTCTGTCAGTCAACCTCTGTCATTCATCAGTAAGAGATCCTTATATTTTCTTTCCCTCTGTCATCTTCCACATCACCTTTGCTACCAATCTCACGGCTTATGTATAAGAAATCTCGTTGAATCTATGTATCATTTTTCCCCTGTCACCTTATTTGTCCCTTGACATCTTCCACCCATCTTGAGGTCTCAACTTAAGAGAACCTACTGAACCTACACACTACCTTTACCCTCCTCCCCTGTACATATTACCAGTCACCCCTACACTTACTCTGCCATTATATTGTAGCTCCTTTGCATCCAAGCATCTTGGGTTTTTCCTGTCGGTACTTTATCTTCTGAGTCTCATAAACTCTCTGTTATTGCTCTCTCTCCTCTCAATCAAAATTACCCTGGCTCTATGTACAGGCCTCAGAATATTGCATACTCCTTTCCTCTGTTAAACATTTCTTTTCCTATCTGATCACTTATCAATTATACCTCTATTACTCATGTCCATCTGTAAAAAGATTGGTGAATAAGCTCAGAAGCAGGATCAGAAGCTTCCTTTAGTCTTATTGTGGCCATGTCTAGCTCTCTGGTGTTACGACAATGTAAACTACCCTCACTATATTCTGCAAGGTGTATGGCTGAGATAACCTCTTTGTCTTGTTGAAAACATGGCTCCCACTTAGTGTGGTTGTGTTGTTAGAAGCTTTCTTTCCAACTACAGGGTTCTGGGTTTAGTCCCACTGCATGGCACCTTGGACAAATGTCTTCTATTATAGCCTCAGGTCGACCAAATCCTCGGGAGTGGATTTGGTACATGGAAACTGAAAGAAGCCTGTTTTATTTTATATATATGTGTGTGTGTGTATATGTATATTATGTATATGTATATATTTATGTGTGCGTGTCTTTGTGCCTGTGTTTGTCCCTCCATCACTGCTTAACAACTGGTGTTGGTGTGTTTACATCCCTGTAACTTTGCAGTTTGACAAAAGAAATCTGAAGTATTAAGCTTAAAAATAATAAATCCTGTGGTTGAATTGTTCATCTAAAAATCCTTCAAGGCGGTGCTCCAGCATGGCTGCACTCAAATGACTGAAACA
Source organism: Octopus bimaculoides (assembly GCF_001194135.2). Classification (NCBI taxonomy): domain Eukaryota; kingdom Metazoa; phylum Mollusca; class Cephalopoda; order Octopoda; family Octopodidae; genus Octopus; species Octopus bimaculoides. The sequence goes on from NC_068984.1 coordinate 30,226,186, forward strand.
AATAAAAGACAGGCTTGCATTTTGTAGCAAAGATGATGACAGTTATATCCTTACTGATATTTCTGAATTTTTGTCAAGATGGAGAGAGTGCTTATACTGAAGTATTCTTTCATACAGCTATATAAAAGATGAGATCCACGTCTTCACACCCCATGAAGAGTCCAATATATTTGAAATGTTCACAAACGTAGATGAGCATATATGTTTTAATTGTTACCTCAGCAATACTAGTTTCCCTTCCCACTCAACTTTGGTTGAACTGAATGATGCGAAGTCTACACTGACTGTTGAAGGAAAGTAGACAGCAGATATGTAAAGTCTAAATCATGCTATGTAGTAGTTGCTGTGAAGGCGCATGGCTCAGTGGTTAGAGCATCAAGGTTACAATCGTGAGGCTGTGAGTTCGAATCCTGGACCGGGTTGTGTGTTGTGTTCTTGAGCAAGACACTTTATTTCACGTTGCTCCAGTTCACTCAGCTGTAGAAATGAGTTGTGACGTCCAGGTGCCAAGGATAACACTGGTGGCGTGGAGAGGGGAGGCTGGTATGCATGGGCGACTGCTGGTCTTCCATAAACAAACTTGCCTGGAATTTTGCCGGGTGGGGGGGGTAACTTTCTAGGTGCAATCCCATGGTCAGTCATGACCAAAGGGGGTCTCAACAGTAGTTGCTGCATATGGTGCTTTATATCTGGAATAATACATTGGTAAAGAGGCATTTGCACATATTATGGATTGCTAAGCATGAATTCCTGTTAATGCAGTAATACTTCTTAAACAAGTATTTCTAAAGAGCTACATTCTGAGTCCTTATCATGGATGGCCTTGTAGATGGTAGTGGACATTCATTCATTGAAATGTAGTAATTTCTGGAAGCAGTTGGTAGATTTGCTTAATTTTCTCTTTGGAACCCTAAAAGTGACAGGTGAAAGATTTTAGGAATCTGTTGATTTCCAGCATTATGTGATATAAATCATTTAATTTTTCTTGTCGCAGCATCTGTCTTGGATATGAATGATTTCATTATGTATCTGGTTTTGGTGGAAGTAATTGTTATTGACAATGACTGAGAAGAGTTGATGAATACTGGTCGTAGTGAAGCCAAAACAACAAAGGTTGTGTGGGATGCGATGCATTTTGTCAGCAGGTTGACAGTCAGTATCATAAACTCTGAAGTATATAGAAATGTAACATTCTATCAAGGAGCATTTTATCTGAAATATAAGGGAGCTCTAAATATTTTCAAAGTAACACTTCAATTTTCTTGCTATTGTTGTTTTGATATCTTTAGCTCCATTTCCATAGCAGCAACTTCCTAAAACAAACTCACTTTTCATATTCAAATATGCTTCAAGCAAACTATGTATGCATGCGTGTGTATGTGCATGAGCATGTGTGTGTGTGTATGTGTGTGTGTGTGTGTGTGTTTGTATATGTGTATACTTTTAGAGAGAAGTAATTTATTTGGAAAGGTAAGGAAAATGTTTTCATTACTTTCAAAATAAAATAGATGAATGAAATCGTTGTTTCTATTTCTTCCAGTAGTAGTAATTTTATGTTCTCTCCTATTTTTTGTTATGACACTTTCTCTTTGTCTATATACTGTTTCTGTTGGGTTATTCTTAAGAACTTAATATTTCCCCTGAGTTTTCCCTGTATGCTGTCGTATCCCATATGGTTGCTTTGTTTCAGATTCATATTTCATACGATGAGGAAATAGAAAACAAAAAAAAAAAAATGCAAATTGACAATAAAACATGCCAGGGAAGAGAATAGTTATAGTAGCTTTATGAATTCCATTAGAATTATGATGAAAACAAACATTTCAACAATGTTATTTTTACTACTGCAACTTCTGGAATCACTTGGTATTACTTGCATTATTTGTATACATTTGTACATATTTGTATTTTAAAAAATTGTTTTGTTTATTCTTATTTATTTTGTCATTGTTTTGTTCTGTCTCCTATGTTTTGTCCTTTTATTTGATATTAGGCTGTCAAAAAATGATTTATATGTTCGATAATGCTATTTTCACACAAATACTAATAGCTTGATTCAATTTGTTTTCTTTTATTTTTATTACTTTGTTGTTTCCTTTCTTATTTTTTAAATCAATTTTTTTTTTTACATGTAATATGAATTTATGATTAATAAGTAAAATGATGGCATGCAAAGCTTTTTACAGAAAAAATATTGAAAAACAAACATATGCTTGTAAATAATAATGTTTTCATTTTAGAATTATTTAAACAGAACTGGGACAATTATTATACCTTCCTTGAGGTAGCCCAAATATTGTAATTTTTTACCTGCTCAGGAAAAAAATGCACATATATATAAATAAATAAGAATCAATCCATAATTTAACAAAACACGAAAATATTGGTAGTTTTATTTTACACAATATATTCTGAAGTAGAACCAGGAGGCATTTCTTTTAACACCTAAATTGGACTACACAACTGAACCTCATGACTGTTTGTGAATATATACAATGTGCCGCTTTCTTTAGAGCATATCTTCTTGAAGATATCTTACCTGTTTTCTTTGTTGGAGTGGGTTTTCAATATCCATATATCTTTTCATGTATTTTGTGCATCATCTTTTTATTGAATGAAATCTGTTATTTTCAAGTAGAGCTTCCAGTATGTTACATTCTATCTGATCTACTTTTACTACACGTTACCTTTCACCACCAGCTGAAGCTTTTCATCCCCAGCTGGCCTCATTCATTTCCATCACATAAATGTAGACGCCTTTCAAGCTTATGTTAGTTAACATCCTTCATGCCTAGTCTCTTTCTCAACTCTCTTTCGCTTCTACTTCTCTAATAGCATACAATATAAACATTCTTAAATTCCTTATATCTGATTAAATTTTTGTTGGCAACAAATAAGCTTTGTTGTCAGCAATGACAAACGTTACCTCAACAAGTTTCATCACTGTCATAGATATTTATGTAGGTGTGAATTGGCAGGCTTGTTACAGTGTTGAATTAAATTTCTCATGATAGTTGTGATGACTTTATACACTCTGAATTCAAATAATGTTGAGGTCTACTTTGCCCTTTATATTTTTGTAGTTGATTAAAAAAAACATATAACTCCCAGGCACTGGTCTATCAGAATTATTAGAGTATTGGATGGGATGCCTTGTGTATACTGCCTCTGTGCATAATGAGTTCAAATCCAGTCCAAAAATGGTGACACTTCTGTCTAGAGTTGTAATAATAAGATAGCAATTTTAAATGCCAATGGGAACATGGTTTCCTTGGTTTAATCAGATCAACTGTTACCACTTCATCACACAGAACAGGTTTACTACCCTTACAGAATAAGTCAATCTTTCAGATCATTAGCTTTTCCTTTTAATTATTATCTACTTTTATTAATCAACAAAGAAAATGTGTTTTTTGTGCAATTACTGTGAATAATTCATCATGACTGTTACAAGAACCAGCCTTTTTCTCTATAGCTATGTCTGCCTCTTCATTGTTGTCACTCATTCTCTATCTCTTTCTATTCAAGTATTTCAGAAAGAGAGAGAAAAAAAAACAAAATGATTTTAGAAAAACTGAAGGTGGTAAATAAACAAAAAATAATCATGATGTACACAAATATATTTCCAGATTTTTCTTACACTATTACCAACACTTTTATAACTTATGCGCTTCCATCATTTGCTAACAGTACTTCATTTCATCTTTCTGCCTTTCTCCATCTTTTTTCTGGACAGATAGTAGGGTGCTGTTTGAAGGAGATTTAGCTATTATTTCTCAAAATAAATGCAACTGAAGCATTTGATGTGAGATGGCAGATTATAATATACACTTTTTTGAGCATTCATTTAGTTGTTTCTCAATATATAAGTCAGACATATCTACAAACAATTCCTATCTATAGACAGAGATTATATTCTATGGTCTAATAAATATACATTCACTGCTCAGGTCTGTTCACTTACAGCACTCTAATCCACACTTCTTTGCTTCTATTATCTGTTATGTAATTTAAGTCTCTTCAATTGTTCTGATCAATTTACATTTATGCTTCCTAGGATGAAGTTCATATAAGGAGTGTATTCAATTGGTATTACTTCTTTCATGGAAAGTAGCTTTGTGTCTAACAAAACAAAATCAATATTAAGAGAGGAATCCTGTTGCCACACATTTCAAAACACACTCACACACACACATACAGACACACATGTGCCAATGTGCACACATACACACACAAAGTGCATTTACAATAGATTTTAATACTTGTTGATGTAATAAGACTGTTTGCATATATAATTAGAACAGTTAAAATTATGAAGATACTAATTTGGTGGCCTCATCGAAAATTTCTTCCTTGTTTGAATGACACTGGTGGCATAGCTTAAGGGTTCCACCTTGATATGTATCAACTTCCCCCTACAATTAGTAAATATTGGTATCAAGGAGGAAAAGTAGGTTTTATAAGAGATCATTCAATTCTTTTCCAGAGCAGGTCTTCTGCCATTAGTACCAACTTGGCTCCCCTGGCACAAATCTGATACACAGCTCTTGCCTGTAACTCCACGAACTGTTTGCATGTAGCAGTTCACTACATTCTGGAGAGAATATTGACAGGCTGGCTAAAACACATTGAAGGTGACCAATATGCCTTAAACACTCAGTGAAGATATGTAAGTTGCTTGTCACTTAACGTATAGTAAAAGGGAAATTTCAGCAGACTGTGAAGTGGAAAACCCAATTATTTGTGGTCTGGTAATCAACAGGTAGGAGGGCATTGCTTTGGGAGAAACATACCTCAGAATATAGTGGGACAATGAAATATTGCTTCTTCTACAGTTTCTTCACTCTTCAGGGAACACTGAATGCTTACTATAGGTAGAAGTTGCAATTCTCTATCTGTCCTCACAGCTATACCTTCCATTATTGATACTCTTAAATAAGAGCTATCAGTCTCTCAAGAGAAAGGTTCTGGGTCATTTACGAAACTGAAGGATACACATGTATTTTTCATTTGTGTCCAGCCCAGAAAATCACGCAGCAGTGTAACTATTACGTGTAATTCAACCTGCAAGAAATGGCTGCCAAGTCCACATCAAATCACAACCTACTATCTTTAAAAAAAATCAAACAAGTATATAACATTCAAATATATATGGCTTATATTTCAATTCAAACAAATAAGTGGTGAATTTGTAGTCATTAGAGCATGGTATTTGTTCTGATATTCAGAACTCTGAATTCAAATTCCACTGAGTCCAACTTTGCTGTTCATCGTTTTGGAATCAATTAAAAAATACTGATCCATGAAATTGGATGTACGGAAGTGTAAGAAAGTCAGTCCAAAAAACTTACAGTATTTTTTTAAAGCTCTTTGTGTTTGAGTTCAAATCCTGCTGTAGCCTACTTTGGTGGTTGACTTAATCCATTGCCTTACTTAATACCCCTAACAAAAGCTATGGGTACTTCTAGCTCGCTCTGTTGTAAGCATTCAGGCCAAGTTTTCTGTTTGAGGATAGCCTCCTCCCACCACACCATAGCTTCAGAGGCCATATGAAATATTATGGATATTACCCACCTTCCAGACTAAAAGGATTTTAAACAATCAGTTTAAAAAGTTCACACAAACAAAACAAAATTTCCCACTGGTTTGAGTGTTAATCTTTTAACTTTAACTTGTTTCAGTCGCTGTTGAGAGAGCCCATGCTGGGGCACTTATTTGAAAGATATTTTCTATAAACAAATGGATTCCTGTATTTATTTTCCTTTTTTAAGTCTGCTACTTATTTTATATGAATGTTTTACCAACTCATGAGGATCTACAAGAGTCACTAACAAGGTATTGGTCAGCCTGGGACTATAGCAGAAGACACTTGCTCAAGTTTCTGTGTAGTGAGACTGAACCTGAAACCATGTAGTTGCAAAATGAGCTTCTTAACAACACAGTCTAATGCACATAATGAATCTTCATATCTTTGCTCTAACATCTGCCAATATACATATGTACAGGTGCATCAGATATGTAAACCAAATGCATAAACAATATGAAGAATCTGTTTCACTTCAAAGCAAAAAGCCCAAATTACTCTCTAGTAATTCAGAGACAAAAAATGTTCTGACATCCATTGCAATGGCAAATGTTAGGAATTTTCCATTTTGAATCAAAGCTAATCCCTAAAAAGCGAAAGAATTAAATTATTTTCAACCTTCTTTTCTTTGACTAAGTTGCAATCTTAAGCTGTGTCCAGAACAGAGAATTAAAGTGAAACAAGAAATTTAACTTTTGTATGGAGTATTGTGTATAAAGAAATTATGCAAAGCTATAGATTAGTTTTACAATATTGTAAAATGAATAAAAGTACATAAAACATAAATATGTATAATAAATAATAAATAATGACAATATAACACACACACACACACACATATATATATATATGCATGTATGTGTGTGTGTGTGTGTGCGTGTGTTTGGTTTTACCTTAATACAGTTTTGATATAATGTTGTTGAACAATTTCAATAATTTGAATATATAATGAAATAGTAAAATTAGAAATGCTGTTAGCATTTAAAGCTTACTATCTGTAAGATGGATGTGTGTGTTTGTGTGTGCATATGTGTGTGTGTGTGTGTATGCGTGCATGTGTGTGTGTGCAAGCATGCATGCATATATATGTGCATATGTACGATTATCATCATCATCAAGGTATTATGTTTCAAGTGTCATTATCATCTAAAACAGAGGTGGAGAACCCTTTTTCATTGAAAGCTGTATTGAAGTTAACTGCCACAAGAGAATGCCACATTAAAAATGACTTATATGACTAAAATTAAATTATTGATGAAAACTATAGCAAAATGTTCATGGCTGCCTTTAAAAGGACTATATATGTTGAGAAGTCAGTGTGCGGTGCTGGGGTACAGCTTGAATTTACATTTTCCAGATTAATCATACAGGTAGGTTAAATAATATAAATTGTTGTCTTCAAAATTTACAAACAGTTGAAATGATAGGCATTATTAAGATTTAATCAATAAAAATATATACAATATAAGAATGTTTTTTTGTATTCTTCCTATCTACTTGGAGAGTTTAAATGTAATAATAAAAAATATGTCCTTCCATTGAAATGCAATTTCAGTAAATTTCTATATCTTTGTGCAGCTGAGGATTGCTCTGCTTTTTACATTTGATGTAATGTTCACATTGCTTAAATAAATGGGTCGCATGAAACGATCGTACTGCATTAACTTTGGATATCTTTGTTGCTTATTTTGATTTTTATCACCTTACTTTGAAATTGTATGGATACTACCATGCTTAATTCTGGTGCCTAAACTTAAGTACCATATTCACCTTGAATCTATATATATACATACATATATATATATATATATATATATATATATATATAGTTTCAGAAAAAACACAAAAAACAATAACAAAAAAACAACAAAGTGAGGACGTGATACGGATAGTGTTATTGGACGCTCGGGAAAGGAAGGAGAGAGAGTATGACGTTTCGGGCGGAGCCCTTCGTCGGAAAGACAGAAAGTTCGGAGAATGGAAAAACGGAGGAAGAGGAAAATGGCACCGATGCCCACGAGGTTACATTGTGAAAGGACCGGAAGAGGAGGTGGTGGGGGAAAAGTTCTTTCTAAGACAGGAGAGTGAAAAAAGGAGGTGAATATCTGTGCGTGTGCGAGAGTCTGCTAGTGTGTGTGTGATAACAGAACGTGTGTGTGCGTATGTATGTATGTGTGTGTGTGTGTGCATGGTTTGGTTGTTTATCTGTTAGTGTGTATGTGTGTTTGTGTGTGTGTGTGTGAGTGACGTAGTGGAAGAAATTAGCAGCAGGAATAGTTAGTGGGTGCTTATGGACAATGGTTAGTGGTGGGTCAGCAGGCAGTATTTGAATATGTGTGTGTTTGTGTGGGGTTGTAGGTGTTGGGTACGTGTGCGTGTGTGTGTATTTTGTACGTGCGCGTGTGCGTATGTGTATGTTTTTGTGCGTGCGTGTGTGTTTGTGTGTATGTGTATGTTGTGTATATGTGCGTTGCTGTGTACGTGTGTGTGCGTGCATTTGCTATTGTATGTGCGTGTGTTGTTTATGCCCATGTGTGTGTGATTGTATGCGTGTCTGTGTGAGTGTGTTGTGTTGGTGAGAAGTGTGTGTGCGTGTGTATGTGTATGTGGGTTGCGTGCGTGTGTGTGTGGGATTGTGATGTGTGTCGGGTTGTGAGTGTTAGGTACGGGTGCGTGTGTGTGTATGATCGTGTGTTTATGTGTGTCTGTATGTGTGTGTCCGTGTGCTCGTGTGTGTATATTTTTTGTGCGTGCGTGTCTGTGTATATTGTGTATGTTTTCGTGCGTGCGTGTGTGTGTGGGATTGTGATGTGTGTCGGGTTGTGAGTGTTAGGTACGGGTGCGTGTG
>NC_068984.1:30236354-30237944 GCF_001194135.2 Octopus bimaculoides
GGATAAAACTATATATAGATATATATATAAATGCATATGCATATATATACATATATATATATATATATATATAATATTATTAGGGATAAAACTATATATAGATATATATATAAATGCATATGCATATATATACATATATATATATATATATATATAATGTATGTAGTCATTATCTTTTGGAATGTATATTAAGAAATCAGGAAATAATTTTTATTGAAACAATGTGATCTATTAGGATTGTAAGAAATATTCCTTAGTTTTGCAGAGTGTAATACCAATGATTGCTCTAGTTACACATATATCAAGGAATTATCTCCATCCTCCAACAAATTGATGGCCTTAACATTTCCAAAAGCCTGTCCTCATTAATCACTGTCTTCTGCTTCTATAAACAATGGTGTCCAAATAGTCTACCGTAAGCATTATTCTACGATGCAATGAAGTAAATTGTTAAGACTGGTTGAGGGGTTTTAATTTTTGTCTCTCCTGCTGCCTTTAATTGGTATGCAAAAAGTGTTTTTACTCCTAACAATGCAGATAATTGCTAGCTTTGTGACATCTATATAAATATCTGTTTTGTATTTTAAGCTATGAGAGTTGCTAGAAAATACAAACCACTTATTCCAAGTCACATAACATCCTGAATCTGCAAGCAGAGTTTTCTTACCAATATTCATTGTAGCTCTAATGATAATCAACATTGTTAAAATGAAACACACAATAAACCAGGCTTTCTTGGAGAAGTTTCTTTGAATCATTATACACTTGAAAGAAAGTGGAGTTACAAGATCTTTTCATTTCTTACATCTTTGTTATATTATGTTAGTCTCTATGTTTTACCTTCATATCAAATATTTCTTGTTTATTAATATCTACACATAGAATAGCCATTGCAGGCCCTCCCACAATATTGCATGCGCTGAACATTCACATAACTAATAATTAATGTTCTTTTTCTGACAAAAACTTTAAAATGCCTTTCCGTGTAATTGGGCAATTTATCTATAAACATGCTTTGTGCATGAGCATTATATTTCAGTATATATGGAAAAATATTCTATAATGCATGAGTGTCTGTACAGTTGTCAAGTAATTTGCATGCACGCATGCACTCACACACACACACACACACACACACACACACATACATACATATATATATATATAAATATATATAGCATGTTGGCTGTGACTAGGGTAATGCCATTAAAATTACTTTCATTTCATTTCTACAGCCCTGCTACTGGAGTTGCTACTTTTGGTGAATGAGATATTTGGATACTGTTGCGTTTGTTTCCATCTCTTGCTGTGACTTAGATTCACCTGGAATCTCAGATGAAAAGATGCCCAGTTTTTATTTATTTATTCTTTTTTTTAAAGTCCTTAGATTTTATACATCACCTGTGTATGTTACCTGGTAATGAAAATTGTGGACCCTTAAATGCTTGATTGTCACAATATTGGATCCTAACTCTAGATGGAATGAGTGGGACTTTTAATAATTTGTAGTGGTACCTATTTCAAGGATTTGTATCGCTTCCATTTTCAAGCAAGGTTTTGGCACTAGACCCGTTATGATCTCATATATAT
>NC_068984.1:30238115-30239443 GCF_001194135.2 Octopus bimaculoides
TATATATATATATATATCTGTAAAGATATGTGACACTTATTCAGTAGCCATTCCGAGTTTCTGATGCCGGGGCTAGGGTCCGCTCCAAACATCTCTTCAATTATCCGTCTACCGGAGATTCTTTTGAAAAATAACTGTTACGGAAATAAAAACAATGTGAATATATATATATATATATATATACACATACACTCACACATATATATGTAGTGAGGGTGTATGGCCTAGTGGTAAGGGTGCTGGATTCATGATCGTGAGATCATAGTTTCAATTTCTAGACAGGGTGATGCATTGTGTTCTTGAGCAAAACATGTCATCTCACATTGCTCTGTGATCACTTCGACTCTTGACGTTTGGCACACTGTGCACCTGTTCAGACAACGTCGATTTGATGGAGAGAGTGAGCTAGTGTTTGGCAAGAACATATAATCACTATAAGTGGATCATTTGTGCAGGTCATTTGGCAAAAGCTGAATGCCCATTTGTCATCTTTGATGAGAGACTCCATCATATATATATATATGTATATAGTTCTTTGATGAGATCCAGATGTTCTCTGTATAGAATACACTTTGTAGTGCTAAAGAGATTTAAATTTGAGCGGATATAGAAATAAATGTAGGGATAAGCAAATTAGACAGATCAAAATATAAAGTGTATTAAATACATGAAATACAATATATATATATATGTGTGTATGTGTGTGTGTGTGTGTAGATATATAAGAAGGCCCAACTTACACAGAGTACAAATGATATAGAGAATTAAAGGGGTGGAGGAAAAGTATTACAAATCCTAGAGCTGTTTTGTTGGGGTGGGGTCCATAATAATGTTTGTAGATTGATTCTGTCATAGGATGAGATGAACCTCCCTCTTCAGGGACGCTCTCCTTTAATATCCCAAATGTAAGTAAGATCTCTTCCCTGAAGATGGAGGCTCATCTCATCCTATGACGGAATCAATCTCCAAACATTATTATAGACTGCTGAGGCTCCAGAAACAGCTGTTTGATTTGTTATACACTTCATCCACCTATTTAATTCTCTATATCAATTGTACTCTGTGTAAGTTGGACCTTTTTATATGTATACATACTCTCTCTCTTTTACTTGTTTCAGTCATTTGACTTCGACCATGTTGGAGCACCGCCTTTAGTCGAGCAAATCTACCCCAGGACTTATTCTTTGTAAGCCTAGTACTTATTCTATCGGTCTCTTTTGCCAAACCGCTAAGTTACAGGGATGTAAACACACCACCATCGGTTGTCAAGCTATGTTGGTGGTACAAACACAGACGCACAAACACACACACACACACACACACACACA
>NC_068984.1:30239512-30270620 GCF_001194135.2 Octopus bimaculoides
GGGCTTCTTTCAGTTTCCGTCTACCAAATCCACTCACAAGGCTTTGGTCGGCCCGAGGCTATAGTAGAAGACACTTGCCCAAGGTGTCATGCAGCGGGGCTGAACCGGGAACCATGTGGTTGGTAAACAAGCTACTTACCACACAGCCACTCCTAGATACATTTTTTGCATTTCATGTATTTAAATATACTTTACATATTGGTCTGTCTCATTTGCTTATCCCTGCAATAGAATAAGTATCAGGCTTTTAAAAAGCAAAAACATCCCTGAGGTCAAATTGTTTTCCCTAAAAACCCTTCAAGGCAGTGCTCCAGCATGGCCACAGTCAAATAACTGAAACAAGTAAAAACTAAACGATAAAAGATAGATGGGGTGCGGTGGGGAAGGTGGGTGTTGTGGACAAGCATGTATCTGTGTTCATATCAGTACTTTAAATATAATCAAACAATTGTATATTCAATTACTGAATTTCACTGTACCATATATATATATATATAGAGAGAGAGAGATACTAAGATAAAATGGCTGATAGATACATAAATACTTTTATATATACACATTAATATAAATACAAAAATATATGCATCTTGCCTATATCTGTTTATCTATCTATCTGTGTGTGTGTCTGTGTATAATATATAAATACAAATATATATACATATACATGTACACATGTACACATGTACACATATATATCCACCCACACATGCTCACAAAATATTATGGTTATTTCCATATTAATTGCTTATTGATGTCATACTTTCATGAATAAACAAAATAGAAATTCCACAATATTCGAGATCCATGCACATATATTTTTTTTATTAATTTATAATAGAAATAACAAGTGCAGCATCACTGATTCCTGGATTTGATGAAGTTACATAGATTTGTTTTAGATAAGGAAAAAAAAATGACTCACACAATACATGCCAACAACCATTATTTGAAAGAAATAATTCCATCAACAATTACAGAAAATTATATTAAATACACAAAAATTATACAACCATGGAAATCATGATTAATCCATGCAAATTATGTTTAATATTTGTTGAAACTACTGGGATAACAAAAATGGATGGAAGTACTATTTTGTAGGTTTGGAGCAAAGCTAAGATAAATATGAGATAGTGGATCAAAAGATTAGATAATTTGATTAATCCATATAATACAAGAGTATATATATGTTTGTGTGTGTTTGTGTGTGTGTGTTAGCGTATGCATGCATACATGCATACACAGACATATACATTCGTACATACAAGAGACATACATACTTGCATATCTGTGTCTGTGTGTCTGTAAATGTATGTGTGTGTATGTGATATATATATAAATGTATATACATATACAACACACACACACACACATATATATATATTGCATATTCATACATACATACATATATATATATGCATATATATGTGTGTTTGTATATACATATATATATATGTGTATGTGGAGTGCATGTTTGTTTTTGTTCTTTTTATCCCTTCATATTTATAATGTGTTTCGATGTTACAATAGTTTGGACAAATTTATATTCTTGAAGAATTGGTTTACAGTCAGATGCCCTTCCTAAATATGATTTTCTTTATTTCACTTTTTACTGAGAAGACTTTGGAACAGGAGATGTATTTAATGGCAAGCAATGACAAATGGTACATCTTGCAGCACAATGTTTTCATCCAATGATATATATATATATATATATCACCAAGAGCTCAGAAAAAAATTGTGGTATTATTTATTCACCATTACATATGTTTCATTTACTAATAGAAGTTACAAAATTGTGCATGAAGTTGAAAACATCTTCATCATCGCTTAATGTCTGCCTTCCATACTAGCATATAACATATAAGATATTTCCTATTAGAAATTTTTCAGAGAGAAAATCAAAGAATACATCTGGCTCAAGAATTTCTAATAGTAGATATCTTACATATTTTCTTCTACATATACAATTTTGTAGCTCCTATTAACAAATAAAATATGTGTAATAAATAATACCAAAAATATTTCCAATCCCTTGTTTTCCTATTATAAATCTACAGAAAATATTTTCCAATATTTTCAACTTCTATGCATGCCTCATAGAAATATAACATTTACACATGGATTTCAAGTACTGGAATAAGCAGATGTACTCCAAGAGGACAGAGCTTGGATTTTAACCCTATCTGATTGAATCCTCTTTGCATCAACATTTTCCTCCTTGTGACAATGTAGCTGTTAATCTAACCAACATATCCTTGGTCTGAAGAGTTGCCAGCAGTATACACCATGCTTGGATTTTATCACTTCTGAGGTTCCAGTATCAAATGATGAAAGGTTAGAGTGTAACAGAAAAACAGAGAAGCAGAAATATATATATATATATATATATATATATATATATATATATATATATATATGAGGGTGGGCTGAAAATTTCATAGTCTGACCATGACGCAATGGTTGAACTTGACCAAATGTGTTTTATTTTTCCATGTAGTCTCCTCTGCAGTCCATACACTTCTTTCATCAGTGTTGCAGCACTTGGATTTTTGTGGTATAGAAGCTCTCATCCTGACCCTCAAAAACATCTTCAACAGCAGATACGACTTCATCATTGGTCCGATACTACTTCCCATCCAAGGGCTTTCTCATGTTGGGGAACAAAAAATAGTCAGATGGTGCCAAATCATGAGAATATGGAGGGTGATCAACCAGTTCAAAGCCACAGTCATGCACAACAGCTACTGCAGCCACAGATGTGTGTGAGGGAGCATTGTGCTGGTGAAGCAGGACCCCATTCGTCAGTTTTCCAGGCCATTTTGACTTGATTGCTTTTCATGGCTGCCTCAGTCAGTTGGCATAGAATTCTTTATTGATAGTATGGCCTTCTGAAGGTAGTCAATAAACACAATGCCCTTTGCATCCCAGAAGAAGGAGGTCATCACATTCCCTGTTGATTACTCCACCTTAGCCTTCTTTGGTGAGAAAGAAGATGGGTGTTTCCACTGCATGGACTGCTATTTAGTCTCTGGCTCAAAGTGGTGTACCCAACATTCAGCTTGGGTAATGAAATGTCCAAGAAAACTGGCAGGATTTGCTTTAAAAAAATGTGAAGTTTACCTGCAACATGATCAGCCGAGCATACTTTTGATCAAGCATCAAAAGTTGTGGCACCCACTGAGTAGAACTTTCGACATGCCAAGTTTGTTATGCGGAATGTTCTCAACTCATTCACAGATGACTACAGCATTGGCTATCTGATTTAAATGTCTGTCATCCATCACCATGTGGTAAACACAATCGATGTTTTCTTGGGTGGTCCCTGTGATAGGAAGTCCAGACTTTGGGTCATCTTCAAAGCTCTTCCTACCACTCTTGAATTCAGCTGTCCACTTTTACACTATTGATAAAGCTGGAGCATCATCCCCTAATGTAGCAATCATGTCAGCATGAATGTCTTTAGGGGCTAACCTCTTTTTCTGCAGATATTTGATAACACCATGGTGCCAAATTTTATCCATTTTCACAAAATGTCACTAGTACCACTTTTCCAAGTCCTCAGTTCTGCATTCACTGTGGGTTTCCCTGGAAAGACAAAATTCATTTAGCATCAGTAAAGGTTGAATTTAATGCATGCCAAGTTTAATTACTGTATGATAATTCCTTCTTAGTCAGCCTACCCTCGTAGACACACATACATGTATGTGTGTGTGTGAGTGTATGTATGCATGTATGTACACACATACACATATGCATATACCTACACACACAGAGTGGTTAAGGTGCTACACTGATGATTGCTAGATCATGATTTTAATTCCTAGACTGGGTGGTGCATTGTGTTCTTCAGCAAAGCATTTCATCTCACCTGTTCATGCAACATCAATTTGATGGAGGGACTGAACTAATGTGCAGCACAAACAATTGACCACTATAGACAAATCATTTCTGCAGGATTTTTGGCAAAAGCTGGACACTTGTATGTTGCCTTCACATGAGAGTCCATCACACACACACACACACACACATATCAATAGATTCTGTTATTACTGATATTACATGGACTCTAGCATTAATTTGGCCTGTTATATATCTGCAGCCCTTCTCACTATTTTGATCACAGTTATCTTATTATCACACTGTTACTGTTCATGTTAACATGTGAACCATATGCATTCATTTGCATATTAAGGACTTCTTAATGCTATTTTTAGCAACATATCATTCTATGCAGATGATATTCTCTCTCATCCTACTTCTGTACTCAAATATTTTCTACATAAACCAAAATATTTCTCAACCATGTTGCACTACCACCTAGAACAGAAAAGTTGAGGACATCCAACAAAAGGGAATTGATAATCAATTTACAGTTAACAGCCCCAAGATATTAGCATTACTCATATCAATGAAGCAATCCAACACCACCTCCTAGAACAATACAAGGTTGTATCCTTTAGAATCACTATCTTGGCTTCTGTACTGTTCCTTCTTGACAACTGTACTCAGCTATAGATTTTATAATCACTATTAATATTTGATTTCACAACCTCTGCAATAACATCGCAGCTGTATAGTTTCATGTAACCACAGACTTTATAATCACTATTAATATTTGATCCCACATTTTCTGCTGCTCCCTTATAGCAACTAAACTGTCTGCCAAAAATGACATGACTCAAAATACTTCAACTTTGATCAGATCTCACACTTCACAAAGCTAAAAGTACAACTCACATTTGAGTAATATCCAAAATTTGATCAGCATGCTTCCACGCACAGACACAGACAGAGATACAGACACACACACACACATGCAGATGCAAGCACACACACACATGCATGTGCATACAACTAACCACATTTAAGAATGGTTGCCTAGCTGTGTTAGGAAGATTTATTTGTATACTTTAATCTAGAAACATTATTTCTTATCTCAACCAGAATCCCTAATACAAATATCTTTCTATCTTTATCTCTCCTCTTAATCTTCTCTTCAAACATAGCACTGAAAAACTTACTCAATTCTTTCATCTCCCATATAATGGAGTTCTTTCATAGTTAGCCACTTTATCTTCTGGCATCAATATGCTGAGGTTAAAATGGAACAGCAACTACATCTTCACACCCCATACATACTCATGTACTTGTACACACACCTATATACATGTACATATGCATACATGTATGTATGCACATATATACAGGGTGCATAAGATATTTGAGGACATATATTTTTGGGGTCATTGCTGCATTTTTTGCTAACTCTGTATAATCTTTGTTTCAGACAATAATAAGGGCAGACCATCAGCTTACTCAAGAAATGAAGAGGCATGCTATTATTGTGGTTATCTCGAATTTCAAAAGTTGTCAGACCTTTCGTCTACAAAGTTTGTCAGGAGCTAGAGACTGAAGATGGAAATGTATCACCAGTATCAAAGTATAAAAAGCTCTCTAAACACTCTGAAATCATCAGAACACCTGAATTTATCCAGCAAGTTCAACAAATCATTGATTACAATCTCAGAAACTCCATGAGATCAATTGCAAAAGATCTTCATGTGTCAGGATGAACAGTCAGAAATGTTGTCCCTGAAGACATCACATACAAGTCTTATATGATGAAGAAAGGTCAATTTGTTAGAAAAAGCAAATGAAAATCACATCAGATCTAAAAGGGTCTTAAACAAACTAAAATATCCAGCAGAAGAAGATTTGATTTGGTTTTTCTTAAGCGATAAAAACTTCGACCAAGGTCAAAATGTTAACAGAAGAAATGACACAGTTATGTGCAGACCCTTCTGAAGTTCCCAGTGTTATACATTCAAAATTTCCTGCAACTGTCATGATTTTAGGGGTTGTTAGCAGTGAAGGGCATATGATGCCTCCTTACTTCTTTCCACAAGGCTCTAGAGTTAAGTATGCTGCCTACATAGAGGTCCTGGAAATAATTCTTAAGCCGTGGATAGACAGTGTATGCATTGTAAGGTCATATGTGTTTCAGTAAGACTCTGCACTATCACACATGGCTCTAGTAACACAGGAATGGATGGCTGAAAATTTTCATGATCACATAGCCCCTAACATTTGGCCTCGAGATCTCAATCCATTGCACTATTACATACAGATTATTGTTGAGAGAGAGATCATAGCACTTTTTGATAAATTTGTTATGTTCTTATATATCTGTTTCTTTTATAAACATACATGTCCTCAAATATCTTATGCATCCTGTATATGTATTATTTATTGTGAGTGCAAACACTCCTACCACTATCTTATGTGCCTCCACATCCATACATACATTATTGTTGTCAACAGTTGTAGGTCAATGTTGACTGTTATTGTTCAATAATCATCTCTTGCAGGCTTACATGTGGGAAACAGACCTGCTCTTGATTTGCAACAGCAATGACATCTGCTGCAGGTGAAGCTACATGAAACAATGGAGAAGTGATGCCTCTCATGTGCTCTTTCATATTCTCTCTGTTGTTTCTCCTCAATAGCTGGAATTACAAGCTCCAGAATTCAGTGACATTCATTACACCTAAAAGCTCTCACCACCCAAGTGTCTGGGGAGATGCCAGAGTTTTTATATGTCCCTTCAGCATATCCTTGTATTGCAGCCTCTGACCATCAAGGCTCCTCTTACACTGATGCAGTTCAATTTAGAAAGCTGCTTTTCTATACCACAAACATGCCCTGCCAAATGCAACCATGATGAGGTAATGAAGGCCTTCACACTAACTGCACCAGTGCAGTGCAGGGCCTCTACATCAGGAATGCAATCCTGCCATGTGATAGGCAAGATGAAGCTCAAACGACAAAGTTGGACTAGGCATTCTGTGACATAGAAAATGTAAGAAGCACTGCAGCACTATACACTTTTATCATCATGTTGCAGGCAACGTCATGACAGCTCTGTAGGTATTTCTCAAGACAGCTAAAAGTTTATTTAAAGACTATATTCAGCTCTCAGTTTTGAGGTGAGAAGTGATAGTCCAAGTTACTGCATTGCTGAGATAGGTACTCTTCTTTGTGGTGTTTGTGGACTTTTCCAAGACATTTGACATGGTGGACTGAGAAACACTTTAGAAATTGCTTGAGACTCATGTCTGCCCTGAGAAGCTTGTTATTATCATCAAGCAGTTCCACACAAGAATGAAAGGACCAGTTGGGAGAGGATTTAGTGAAGCGTTTGCAGTCAAATGTGGTGTAAAGCAGGAGCACATACTTTCCCCTGCACTCTTCTCTCTCTTCTTTACAGCTGTGCTTGACACCATAAGGGTAAATCTGCACAAGGAAGTTTTTGTCTGCACCAAAGCAGATAGGAAGCTCTTCAACACACACATACACACACACACACACAGAGGTTTATATACATATATACATGCATATATTTTTCCATGTGAAAACTAGTACTAGAAAGAATTTACAGTATTTCATAAATGCATAATTTTGAAATAAATTACGAATTTAAGTATAAACACTTAATTTTTATATTGAGTACTTTCTTTGGGCACATAAATATTAATTTGTAACACTGACACAAGGCTACAACACCATGTCAAAGGTTTAGTCAATTATATCAACACCAGCGCTTGATTGGCACTTTATTGTATTAACCTTAGAAGGATGAATACAAAACTGGATTCAGTAGAATATATGCTAAAAAAAAAAAATGAAAAATAGAAGGAAATCAAATAAATATGGCAAATTATTTTGTCCAGTACTCTTACAATTCTGCCAATTCACCATCCTGTTCTGTAAAGTGTTTAGCACTGGGTGCTTGAATGGTGATATGCAGAATGGATAACTAAATATTAATGGGAATATTACTACTAATATATACATGGAAACAGATTTATACACATGTATGCTAACATATACATAAAACTATCCACACTGGTATACATCTATGTGTGTACATGTCTGTGTGTGGTTGTGTGTGTGTGTGGGGGGGGGTAAGTGTGTTTATATGCTGTGTATAATATAAATAAAGACACTACAGGATAACACATTTGTGTATCATATAATACATATATACACAGATGTAGACATACATGCATGCATAGACACACACATGCATATACATGTGTGTGCATGTATGTATATGTAGGTGTGGGTGAATCTATTCGTTTCAACAGAAATAATAAACATGCAAATAAAGCACATATATATGTATACATACACATGTATGTATATATTTATATACGTATACACACACACATATATATATATATATATATATATATACATATATATACACACACACCCATATATCACTGGTATTTTATGTTTATCTTTAAATGTACAGAACAGTTTTCCATAAATTCTGGAAAATACAGCTAGAATTATTATTAATACGACTTTTATGAATCAATAATGCTATTATTACAAGAATTACTATTTTCACGATCATCATCATGATGTTCAAACCAATATATTCATGTTTTCTACATTGATAAACAACATATAAATTATGAATCTAATTACAATACAATTCTCTGACTGACTGAATGCTTAACAATATTTTACTTCAAATCGCTTCTCCAGTTTTCCTGTCTCCTTTATATTTGGTTGACTCTTGTTTTATGGATTTGGAAAATAACATTCTGATTTAATGCTCTCTTATTCCACATCAATATCAGTTATCACTGATTATGCTCACAGACAAAAATGCTGCCTACCACAGAGCAAATCAAATGATAAGAAATCAGAAATTAGCAATGAAAATCCAAACTTGGGATCAAAAGTTATTTCAAAGAGATGCTGAGTCAGACCACAAGATATTCTTCGGTATCTTCGGTTTCATTTTACGAACCATATCATGTACTCGGCTTGCTAGATTTTTACAGCAATAATATTGTCATGATATCACGATCATCATTGTTGTCATTGTTGTTGTCGTCGTCATCATCATCACCTTCATCATCATCATCATCATCACTATTATCATTGTCATTGACATTTTCCTCTTCTCCTCCCTCACCACCAAATTCACCAAATTCATCACCATCATCGTCGTCGTCATCATCATCATCATCATCATCATCACCATCATCATCATCACCATCATCATCCTCATAATCACCCTCATCATCATCATCATCATTTATATTGAGCATAGCACTATTTGTTATGATACAAAGAAATATCCTTAATAACTTTTTTTTTCAGTTATCTGAAAAGGTACTTTTCTATGTCAGTACATGGCATATTTTACACACAACACTCATCATTCATTTATACTAAAATCTCCATAACAGTGTAGATGATTCATTCAGATGCATAGATTACCTGATGCTTTTAGCGCATCATTGCTCAGTTCAGTTGTGAGATTTATAGCAGACTGACAGAGCAACAAGACTTAGATATGTTAGTCATACATGAGTAGGTTATGGACTTTATTTTCGAGGTGTACCTATTGATAACTTTGTCCATCATATTTTAAGTCTCATTTCTTTATCACTCTATCAGAGATCTTACTACATCATTACTCTATGTAAGATATGTATTCCCTTCTTACATATCACATAAGCTCACCTTGGGTTTACAGAGATATGACTATTTCAGTTACTAGTTTGTACATTGATCTTTGTCAAATTGAAATTAGATCTTTAACCCTTTTGTTACAGTATTTATTTTGAAATGCTCTGTGTTTCTTTCAATTAATTTTAAATATAACAAAAAATTTAGTAAGGTAACTTAGTTATTATTAAACTAGTGTTAGAAACAAATTGTGACAAGATTTGGTGGAAGATTTTAACTCAAAACTTATGGAAACAAGTAATTTGTACTACAGAGTCAGAGGCGGATTCAGTCAGGTTGGTATTGAAATGGTTAAACTCTAGTAATTCTTCTAGTTTTGGAATAATTTCTGCTGTTATTATACAGATTCAGCTATGAGAAAACAATCATTTATTATATTCAGCTTTTGCTGAAGAGCATGTCAATGAATAAAAAAGGGCAGACTGAAAAATGTCCCCGAACACCTACATGAATAGCAATTTGCAAAAGAACATGTGGTCAGTTGACCAGCAGGTCAAACAACCATGAAATGTCAGCCAAATCTCCCTTAAGTTACACTCCAGTGTCTCATCAAAGGAAGAACATATTAGACAATGTAGTTCTAGATGCATTTTACGTGAAACAGGAAGGATCGATCATAGCTGGTATATCTTCCATTGTAGGCCTGCTTGAGCAGAGTAAATCTGAAGTTACACAACAACTATTTCTATATGAGAACCACACATACAAACTTTGGTGCTTGGCTGAATATATCTCATTAATTATTACTCAACTGTTCATTATTACTCAACCTGAAACATCTTTTTGAGCATAAATCTAGGTTGATAAATATAAAACAAATCTGTCTGTTTATAAGTTAAGAACATATATTTTAGTTGTCTCATTAGAAACATGTAGTTTTCTGTTGTAGTATAAATCAAAATTGCATTACATCCATGCAAGCACTAGCCAGTAGTAACTTTATTAAGAATCTTTACTATTTTCAAGGCCCCAGTCATCAAGCTGAGACCTTGGTAGTTGCCTCTTCCTTTGTGTATGTATATCACTGCACTGCAGCATTTGATGAGAATACAATGCTATAAGTCACCAGGGATATCATTTTCTTGTACTACCAGCTACATTAAGCAAGAAACTAGAATAGCATTCTATATAGACTGATTATTTAATTATTTACTAACAATCCTTGATGAATCAATAGTTTTGGATTTTGCCTACTCAAGTTCTTATCACGGGATGAAAAGCTCCATAACTAATCCACTTATCATGGTCCCTCATTATCTCATTCATATTCCTCATTAGCCAACCCTTCCTATTATGAGTTCCATGCTCCTTTTTTCCATGGCTGTATGAGAATGTGGTAGTGTCACTTTGAACACAGCCTTTCTATAATATTTTATGTCACATGAACACATTAGTTCGTGATTTATAATAATTCATAATGTTCTCTCTCATGAATACAACATTATTCCATATGTTGTGCAACTGCTATGAAGCTTCTCACTTAAAGCATACATGCATAAAAGTTCACCTTCATTCTGTTTTAGCAGCAGAATCCCTTGTAAAGGTTGGTATTTAGAAGTAGCTACAACACTCTGAATGCATGAAAACATCTTTGTTTTTCAAATGTAAGAAGACACATGCATGTGTATGTACAAAATCCACAGTCATCCCTTGCAAACAAGTTAAGACTTGGTATTATTCATTCACTATTTGTTTGCTGTACCAATTTATTTAGTCATTAGCAAACATAGACATCCTCTCAGCTCTCCCACATTTGATTCAGCAGAACATTTGAGATAAGACAGCAAAGAGGTGAGAGGATTGCACAAACACTCAGCTGGTACTCATTTCAGCAGAGAAGACTTGAGCAATAGGAAATGAGCAGCTGGACAAGATGTAATGCTCAGAGTAAGAATTACATCCATGATCCAATGGGCATGAGTCCATCACTCTAACCGCTAGACCTTCATGAAATAACATGTTTATATTTATAAGTATACATTTGCTATATGTATAAACAAACAAGAAAGGCAAACAAAAACTGGAAGTGGTTTGTCAGCAAAACCTAATGCAGAAAAGTTCATGGCAGGGGAAGAAGAGAAATCTGATGTTTAAAGGCTGAAAATTTAGCTGAGAGAAAACAAATATTTTAACTTAAGGGATTCATACAGAAAATATATAAAAACAAATTTCTGTAGGTAGCAAGAAAACATATCTATGAGGTGTTACATATGCATATTCATGTTATAAGAGCAAGATACAGCAGTCTCAAAGTTTCAGTGACTAACTTATGCTATTACACATATGCAAATAGGCATACATGATAATAGTCTCTCATCATCAGAGAAAGACAGTTCTGCAATTTCTTACTGAACAAAACCTGCATAATGATTTGTTTATAGTGATTAAATGTATGTGCTGTACATTAGCTTGCTCTCTCCATCAAATCGACGTTGCCTGAATAGGTACAAGGTTTACCACACTTCAGGTGTCAAAGTGATCACTGAGCAATGTGCAATAAAGTGTTTTGCTTGAGAACCCAATGGACCACCCAGTTAAACAGTTGAAACCAAAATCTTTTGATCATGAGTGCCACACCATAACCACAAAGCTATGCACACTCCCATAACAAGCATACATAATTAGGTAATAATTATTTGCAGGAAATAAGCCAAAAAACGATTACCTCACATGAACAAGATACATTAAAATCTTCAAGTTGGAAACGCTGGATATTTTTATCAGGAGGATGAGTGGTAAGTAGTATTTGCTGTGTATGATTATTACATAATAATATATGCCTGTTTGCATAATTTGCATTATAGCATCAAATATTTGAAGCAGTTGTGTAAGTCTTGATTTTGAGATATGAATATCTATATATAACTTTTTATATAAATGTTTTGCAACCATCTGTATCTGTTTGTTCATCTTTTGTTTCTTTAATGCTCATTGGAGCTATGTGTTTTCATATAGCCAACTCTTGTTCTGTTGAGCTATTTTTCTCTGATTAGGAAGTTGGATTTAAGGAACTTCATGAGCCCAAGCACTAATTTGACACTGATCTATTCTACACTTCAACACATATACCAGCATTTTTATTTAACAGACAACTATTTCCCACCAGGTTACTAGTGTAGAAAAATATTGAATAGCAACTGTGTTAAAGTTAGTTATTCAGCTAGCAAGAGTTTCAGGTGCTATGTCAAAGCTGAATCGAAGAAAGATCCAAACAGCTGGTCCATAAAGATCATGCAAATGTAGAATTCATGAAAACTATCAACTAGAGAGTAACAGTCTGGCAAAGTCTGTTGTATACAATGCCAGAATTGAATCAAACAACAGTAATGAACTTAAAACGTAAATTGGAGCAGTGGAACCCACATTCAAAGCTCTTTATTTCAAGCACAAACATACATTTGTCAATTCTGATGGAAAATGTGCTATGGCTTTTTAGAAGTTTATGCAGTTCTTGCATGAGACATGTTTCATAGATTCAAAATTAACTGGTCTATTGTAGATAATGTGCAACCATATAGAAAAGGGAGCTTCAAATCAGAAATGCTTTGATTGAGTGAAAATTGAGAAGTTTGACTCATGGCAGTAATAGTCTGAACAAAAGAATCGAACTATTAATGCCTTGAATGCATGCAGCTAAATATCTTTTATGCAAATAACACTGGTTTCAAAATGCTTAATTTATAGTTTTTATTGATGTATGTTTTAATATATGTGAATGTGTGTCTATGTGTGCATATATGTATATATGCATATGTGTATTTGTATTCATGAATTTATAATTTACAAGACTATAGAGTCCTTTCGACTGATAGAGAGAACAGTAGATAGGTAGGTGGCTTTATGCAAGGTGTTGAGGAATGAAAGTGTGACAGTAGGAACAGTAACAAGTTTGTTGTTGTGGCGAAGATTCGTGGATTACATATGTACTCTTTTACTTGTTTCAGTTATTTGACTGCAGCCATGCTGGAGCACCACCTTTAGTCAAGCAAATCGACGCCAGGACTTATTCTTTGTAAGCCTAGTACTTATTATATCGGTTCCTTTTGCTGAACCACTAAGTTATGGGCACGTAAGCACACCAGCATCGGTTGTCAAGCGAAGTTGGGGGGACAAATACAGACACACAAACATATGCACACACACATATATATACATATATACGATGGGCTTCTTTCAGTTTCCGTCAACCAAATCCACTCACAAGGTTTTAGTCGGGCTGAGGCTATAGTAGAAGACACTTGCCCAAGGTGCCACACAGTGGTACTGAACCCAGAACCATGTGGTTGGTAAGCAAGCTACTTACCACACAGCCACTCCTGTGCCTATAGGTGGAAAGGAATGGATGAGCAGAAAGAGAGATAGTAGTGATTGGAAAGAGGTACTTGAGCATACCCTCAAGGTACAAGAAGATGAATAAAAGAAAGTTTGGAGATAAGATTAAGAATGTCTTCATGTATGATCCAATCTTGTGGCAGTGAGACAACAAACTTGTTAGCATTTGACATGCTTAGATCATAGTCTTGAACAGTGAAGCACAAAATAATGTTGGGTACCATATTAAGTAGTTTTCATATTTCTTGGTTTACATAATTCTTGGAATGAAATAACCCTTTACGTTTCAAAATTTGATCCAAAATAAATGGAGTGTTTTATACATTTGACACTTCAACTAAACAGAAATAGCAGAAAAAAACACAATCCAGAAATCAATTAGAAGAGAATGGTTGAAACAAGAATAAAAAAAATGGATTGCAGTTTTCTTCCAATATATTATTATATGTAAGATGTGGATATAAAACAAAATAATGGACGGGAAAAAAAAAAGAAGACAACCATAACCAGCTTTCAGCATTCTGTTATCATCATCATCATCACCATCAGCAGCAGCAATGCTGTCATCATCATCATCATCATTATCATCAGCAGCAGCAATGCTGTCGTTATCATCATCGTCATCATCATCATCGTCGTCATCGTCATCACCACAACCACCAACCCCATCATCACAATCATCATCGACATCATTGCCATTGTCATCTTTAACATCATCATCCGCATCATTCACCATCAATATTATCATTGTTGCACTCCTATATTCGCATATTTATTTTTCTTTCATTTCCACTTCTATAGCTACATCTATCATGGAAGTGTTGCTTTGAAACTAATTTATTTATCATTATTTGTTTTTGGTTAATTTTGTGTCTTTCAATTCAGTTAACTGAAGAAAATTCTACACCTTATCACCAAAGAATATATATTCATGAACATAAG
Source organism: Octopus bimaculoides (assembly GCF_001194135.2). Classification (NCBI taxonomy): domain Eukaryota; kingdom Metazoa; phylum Mollusca; class Cephalopoda; order Octopoda; family Octopodidae; genus Octopus; species Octopus bimaculoides. The sequence continues at coordinate 30,254,342 of NC_068984.1, forward strand.
TGAAGCCAAATATACTTATATACATAGGTGTATCAAATTTTTGAAATCACTCTTTTCCATTTTAAAACCTGACAATATAGTTGTCTGACGTTTCATATGTGTAATTCAGAGCCTAATTCCAACAAATTAAGAGCACCCTAGCATTATGATACAAATTAGGATATCTCAGTATAAATTATTTAAAAAACTAAAAAAACTTGCAATTCAGAAATGAACAACATTCAAAGAAGTCTCATATTCTTTTATTCTTTTACTTGTTTCAGTCATCTGACTGCAGCCATGCTGGAGCACTGCCTTTAGTCGAACAAATCAACCCCAGGACTTCTTTGTTAGCCTAGTGCTTATTCTATCGGTCTATTTTGCCGAACCGCTAAGTTACGAGGATGTAAACACACCAGCATCAGTTGTCAAGAGATGTTGGGGGACAAACACACACACACATACATAGACATAGACATATATATATATATATACACATACATACCATGAGCTTCTTTCAGTTTCCATCTACCAGATCCATTCACAAGGCTTTGGTCGGCCCAACGCTATAGTAGAAGACACTTGCTGAACATGCCACGCAGTAGGACTGAACCCAGAACCATGTGGTTGGTAAGCAAGCTACTTACCACACAGCCTCTCCTCGTGACTATTCTTTTGAAAACTATCATTGTTTGCATGTTCATTTTAACATTATTGTATGCCTTTTGTCTGAGACACAAATATGTTTGAATTTGAAGCCAGAAAAATACACTGATAAAGAAAAGCAAATTTATGCAAACTTTTCTCATTGATCTCGATATTGTACTTTTAACCAGATCCAGAATACTCTAGGTTTATTTCAAAATTTTACTTTTACTTGTTTCAGTCATTAGACAGCAGCCATGCTGGGGCTCCACCTTGAAGAATTTTTGTTAAATGCATTGACCCCAGTACTTAAATTTGAAAGACTGACACTTATTCTATCTGACATTTTTGCTAAGTCACATTAACATAAACACACCAACACCAGTTGTCAAGCAGTGGTGGGGGGACATACACAGACACACACATACATATATACAAGGGGTTTCTTTCAGTTTCTGTCTCTCAAATACACTCACAAAGTTTGTTTGGCCTGAGGCTATAGTGGAAGTGACTTACTCAAGGTGTCATGCAGTGGGACTGAAACCTGAACCATGTGGTTGTGAAAGTAAGCTTCTTACCAAACAGCCATGGGTGTGCCTATTTTTTTTTTTTTTTGACTGCTAAGTATAAGCAACAGTCAAAGAAGGAGCAGTAATTTTAATGATCAATTTATATCTATGCGGGTGTAAAGTAAGATTTCTTTACCAAGCCACATTTATTTTTGAGCTTTATTTTTTTATGTTAGTTTTGAAATTATTACAAAAGTGTTCATGATTGTATATTTATAGAAAAACCAGTCTTGCTTGGGGTACCAAAGCACTGAACTGATATATATGACCAAGGCATGTGCTATGTGGTTCTGCCATTCAAAGAAATGAGCATGATCAATACATCTTCTGATTTAGGCACAAGGCCAGCAATTCTGAGGGTGGGGTATAAGTTACTTTATTTTGTTCTTCCCTAGTACTTAGTCTTGTTCACCCTTCAGTAGGTTTTGAACTCAAAATATAGAATCAGATAAATACATCAAAGTGTTTTCCTTTTATGCTTTAACAATTCTACCAAGAACATGATGCTGTGTAATTAATGTAAATTTTAATGAATGGGAGACTGCACAGATGATATAATTGGATACCTAAGAGGATACAGAAAATTGAGTAAATTATTGATGTTTTTAAGGATGGTAGTCATTGCGAGGAATGGCAGATTCTGCATTACTGTCTCAGTGGAGGCACATGGCTCAGTGGTTAGGGTGTTGGACTTATGATCATAAGATTGTGGTTTCGATTCCTGGACCAGGTGATGCATTGTGTTCTTGAGCAAAACATTTCCTTTCATGTTACTCCAGTCCACTCAACTGGAAAAAAAATGAGTGCTCCTGTGATGAACCAGCATCTCAACTAGGTGGGGGATACATATGCCATGAAACAGGAAAGCCATCCCTTATGAGTCACTATGACTTGAGAAGGAAACTTTACATTTTTTTTTATGTCTCAACATTTAATTCAATACCAAGACTGTTTTGCGCATAATGCTTTCTAATTTAAGCACGTAGGTACCATTGATCCCATTGCTTAACTGGTACTTTATTGTGTTGACCCCCTAAGAATGAAAGGCAAAGTTAACTCAGAAGGATTTGAACTCAAAATGTAGAGAGCTAGAACAGAAACTACAAAAATATTCTTCTAACACTCTAATGATCCTGTCAATTCAATACTCTGTCTCCTGATTAATCAGAAGTTAGAATTGCAATATTCAATTTATTCCATCATGTCTTGGTTTACATAAATTAGTCTTAGTAGATTTCCTCAAGTATCTTAAACTAACATTGGAAAGATTAAACCGTGGATATAAAACTTTATTAGATTTGAATAAGAAGCTGTGAAGTACAAACTGAAATTCTGTTAGTTATCCAGTTAGCTTTATCATTGATTTTCATCTGTAAATGTGAACAAATACTTTACTTTATCTCAGGAATTTGCATTTCTATATTCTGAGTAATTTCTAGCCAAAATATCTGAGTCCTTTTAGATTTTTCTATCAACCAATAGAGGAAATAGTGAGAGACATGCACAATTAATATTCAATCATTGGAAGTCACTAATTAATTAGTTAATTGTATTGATAAAATCTTCATCATTTAACACAACTATATGTTGCTAAAATGTTAGCACATTCATTCATGATGTACTAATCAGGTGAAACAAAAGACATCTCCCAAGTGGCACAGTGGAAGAGCAATATAACAGAATTGCCAGGAATGCCACACAAACGACTTATTAAGAAATAGTCTTCAATAGCATGCCAGTGATACATGTGCCAGTCCAGAATCACAGCTAATCTAAAAGTTTCTTTTATTTCAAACAATTCTCATTTTATACTTTTAATTTGTGTAAGTATTTATTTAAAAAAATAAGTCAGAGACCCATGAGATTATATCACTGTTTTCATTTTTATCATCAGTGGCTAGTATGATTTCGTCTGATGACTGGTAAAGATTTCTTTTTGAGTGAGTAGGACATAATATTTTGGCTTGCAATGAAAATGTATTGTTGACAGTAGTGAGCCTTGAGTTAATTGTTCTTTTTGGAATTTTTTTTTTCACATTTTGGCTTTCAAAAAACATGAAATGACAACTTCTAAATCACTGTCCACAGAAAATTAATACTGAATCATTGGATTCTGGAAAAAATGGAGTTTTGGACTTTTTCAGAATAATACAAAAATACTAAACCTGATTTTACATGAATGTAAAAGTAACACACACACACACAAACACAAACATACACACACACATGCCTGCACACACAAATGTTTAATAAAGTCAAACAAACGAAAGAGATTTACTCAATACTTGCAGAGTAACAGAGTATATGGTTTGTTGAAACTGAATTCTCGTCTTAGTCATTCTAGGCTTATTTGTTAACCTAATTAAAGTATTTCTTTTGCTATTTTTGTTTTGGTATGTTTTATAGTATGTTATGTTTTATAGTATTGTAACTGTTATTGCTTCGGTAAATATTCGATGCTTTTTAAAGATGTTTGAATTTGAAACTAATTAAGGACATATTTATTGTAAATTATGTTTCATAGCTGAGTGATTTTGGTGTGGCCCTTAGAAATTATTTATGTTTATTTCAATGGGAACGCACTTTTTTAAGATTATAATTTATTAGGGTATATTTGTGTATGTGTAAATATTTGGCTTTCACTTGCTTATGTTTATTAATGTGTATGCATGTCATGGTTGATTTGTTATGGCTAAAATGTATGGAATTTTATTTTGGTCAGCGTACCTAAAATAAATGTTTTGGTCAGTTGCCAAAAAACAAATGATTTCTATTTATTTCTAGAAATATGATTCTTTGGGTGTGTTTCCTTATTTATAAGTGTATGCAGATGTGTGAGCATTTGGCTGTGTATGCTTGTTCTGTGTATGTCACAGTCAAGTGATTAAAGCTAAAATATAGCTTATTTTATATGAATGTACTTACACAGATGTATATAAAACAATTTTGTTTGTTTAAATCATTGAAGAGCATGTGTTGCTCGATTTGTAGGTTCTCAAGTGTGTATAATGTGAATGGATGTATGTGCATGCGTATATGTTGTAAACACAGAATTTTGTATGTGTGTGGTTGTCCTGTTTGGAGTTCAGAGCATTTTCTAACAATTCCATGGAAAAATGCAGTAATTTTATTTCTCAGTCCTGCTTCATCTGAGGAATCTAGAACCAAAAGAAAGGATTCTGCAGTGTCATGTGCTGCATTCTTGATAGATTGCGTTTTTACTAATATGGTATTTGTAATTGCCAACACCACCTCCTTGAAAAACAGCATAAACTACAAAAGGTTTCAATATATATATATATATATGAATATATATATATATATATATGTATGTGTGTGTGTGTGTGTGTGTGTGTGTGTGTGTGTGTGTGTGTATATGTGTATGTATGTATATGTACACCACCTGTCTTCGTCTTTTGTCCTTTTGTGAATTCTTCCACCTGTATATGTGTATGTGTATATATATATATATATATATATATATATATATATATATGTATACATATATATGTATACATATTCTTTTATTGTTATACTTGTTTCTGTCATTTGACTGTGGCCATGCCGGAGCACCACCTTTAGTCGAACAAATCAATCCCAGGACTTATTCTTTGTAAGCCTAGTACTTAATCTATTAGTCTCTTTTACTGAACCACTATGTTATAGAGATGTGAAGATGCTTGCAAAAGGTGCCATGCAGTGGGACTGCATCCAGAACCATGTTGTTGGGAAGCAAGCTTTTTACCACACAGCCACCCCTGTGCTTATGAAATGTATATACAAATATGCATATATGAATATATGTATGTCAAATGTTTACTAGATGTGTATCTGTGTCTATATATTTATATGTTTATGAAGAGGTTGTAAGAACTTAGCAACTACAAGCTTTGATTGCGAGGGTGTGGGATCATACAGATATCCTCTAGTCTGGACCCTCACATAAACAGTAGTATATGTATGTGTGTGCATATATTTATATACATGAATATGTGTTTTGGCTCATGTGCTGGTGGCACATAAAAGCCCTGTCCAAACATGGTCAATGCCAGACCCCTCTGGCCCCTGTGCTGGTGGCATGTAAAAAGCACCCACTACACTCTCAGAGTGGCTGGTGTTAGGAAGAGCATCCAGCTGTAGAAAAGCTGCCAGATCAGATTGGAGCCTGGTGCAGCCTCCTGGCTTCCTGGATCCCAGTCGAACCATCCAACCCATGACAGCATGGAAAATGGACGTTAAACAATGATGATGATGATACATATATATATGAATTCCCAAAATTGTTACAATTTCCTATCTTATAAGGGATAGAAAGAAAATGAAATTGTTATATTTGTGTGATGGAAAAAGTATGAACGAAAGCAATTAAATAAATAAATGAAATAAAATAAAAGATAAGACGATAGAAAAAGAACAAATCGTATTAATGCAAGTTGACAGCTAAACATAATGTTTACAGCTTCATATGATGTAACTTTTATAAAAACAGAAATAATCCTCTATATATGACTGTCTGTATGTGTATTTGTAATGTTTGTGTATGTGTACACACACACACACATATATTATATGCATTTACACACATACACATTCATGCTCTCACACACTCACACTCACATAACTTGTAATATGATTCTAAATCTGGAATAAACTAAGAATGAAAAGGAAAACCTAAGTTTATAACATTTGCTTAATGTGTTTGGATAATCCTTTTGTTTGGTGTTGTCTTGATAATCTAATGTGGTGGATTTAGCATTGAAGATAAGAGAGAGGAAGGGAGAAAGAAATCTATGCTAAAATTGGTTCTTTATAACATCCTGTTTGATGCTTCTAGTTAATTTTGAGATAGCACGGAAATTAAGAAATTAGGATGTTACTTCTATATCAGTGAAGTATGTACCAGTAATATATGTTACATCAAAGGTGGTGAGCTGGTAGAATCTTTAGCATGCTGAGCAAAATGCTAGGTGGCATATTGTCCATTTTTACGCTCTGAGTTCAATTGCTGCCTAGATTGACTTTGCCTTTCAACCTTTAAGAGTTAATAAGACAAGCTGAAATCTGGGGTCGATGAAATCAACTTACCCAAAATAACTGGCCTTGTGTTCAAATTTTAAATCATTATGTGGTACACTAGTCATGTCTACATATATATTCCAACTTCTGCTTTGAATATTAATGTAAATATTTTAAGAATTCATTTTATATATAAGGGCTGATTATTATATTAATGGCAATTAAGTCAGTTTTTATTTTTATTATTTACATAAATGATGTGATAATAATAAATATTTAGAGATTGTATTGACATAATAATCAAGATGCAGACAATTAGAGACCTGATCATATAGACTTTAATATTAGTACAAGTTCACAATTTTTTGATGATGAAATTCACCCTGTACATGATTGGTACATAATATTATTAACCCTACAATGATGGAGTGTTCACTATCATTTGATATGGATTCATCAAGCTTCATGATTATGTTTAAGATACATTTTATCTCATTTATATTGTTACAAACTTTGGGAAAAACATGAATATCATTGTTATTCCATTACATTACATAGGCCAATGAAGAAGCCTCCATTTGGTCACTTAATATATTAGCTATAGCAAATAGACGCCCTTGAAATTGCACACTACAGATTTTATGAAGTCAGACAAGATTGTATCATGTAAGCCTAGATAGAGTACGGATGACTATAAGAGAGGATGATGATTATGGGCACAGTTTGAACAGAAATCTGTTTTGTTATGGATAATCTAGGCCTTAGTAACAACAACAGTAATGATAACAACAAAAATAACAACAATGTGAATACTGCATTGCATCTTCTGTGACTTCCTATGTCTGAGAAAATCTATATCACTTTGTAAGTTTTATGAATGATATTTAAAGAGTCAAACGTGATTCTAGGAAAAATTAACAATGTAAAAGTGTAATTAAAGTAATATTTGGAATCTGAAGAAAGTGCTGATGGCCTACATTTGCAAAAATTCGTTCATGGAAAAACCCCTTGAAGAGTTTGATCATTTTACTCAGCATGTGGGGTGTAGAATTTTGCTTTTCAGTTGACAGTGACGAAGTGATTAAGAGAGGGGAGACCTTTGTTTTGGTTTCAGATAATTAAAATAATTATTCCTCTGTAACCAAAGTGACAGCTTTACTTTTTCTCCATTCTTTACTTTCAGACAAATCTATAAATTTCAAATATTTGTTTCAAATTTTTGGTACAAGGCCAGCAGATTTTGGGATGAGATAAGTCAATTACATCAATCCCAGGGCTCAACTAGTACTTATTTTATCGACCCTGAAAGAAAGAACGACAGTTGATCACAGGGAAATTTGCACTCAAAACATAGAAATGGATGGAATACCACAAAGCATTTTGTCCAGTGTGCTAATGATTCTGCAAGCACTACGCCTTAAGAATCTCAAATATTAGATTCTTCAATCTTCATATCAATTGAAATTATTGAACTCCTCCATAAACTCTTCTTTAAAGCTGTAAATACATTGGCTCATATTTTTTTTATTAGACATAAAGTCCAATATCTTTTATTAATGAACTTGAGTTAATGCAACATTAAACTTTTCCCAAAGAATTTATGAAACAATACAAAAATAACTAACTTTAGTTAATAATTGAAGCTATAACACAAACTTGAAAAATCTTATGCTTAGCTAACCTCTTCGTTATTTTCTAGAAACAATACACTTTAAGCAAATAATGGAAACTCCATGAGGAACTTAGCTGCTATAAATAGCAGTTAAATTCCTCTCAAACTATATCTTGATATCTCAAAAATAGTAAACATTGGATAATATAGTCCTGTACGTTGTCTAAAAATAAGATCTAATAGTTGTGGCTTCAATGATTTTTATCTCAGATATGCCTCATCAGAGGTGGCAGGAAGCAAAAGAGCAACAACAATAAGCATAACTTGATTTCCATATTGAAGATGTCCAAGGGTATGACAATGGATATTGGTATCATAAGATAGTGTTTGATACTCCATAACATTATGATACTGAAATTATATTAAGTATGATATTCTTAAAGTGGAAACACTCTGATATTGTGTTCAATGTTTCTTGGGGAAAGGAGTACAAAATTGAATAAACAACAAAATAAACTTACTTTTAAACAGGTTTTAATATCATATTTTTCTAATTCAGGTATGATAAATGAAGTTCATTATTTGATTTCTTCGTTAGAAAAGTACTTTAATGAGTTATTAACTTGACTGATTTTAGGGAAAGGGACATTCTTGTTAAAAGGAAAATATTATGTTGAGTTGAAAGTTTTGCAATATTTTGGTAGCTTATTTGCTTTTATTTGTCAAGTTAAAACAGAATCAGCCTAGCATTCAAAGTAGGGGGGGGGGTCATTATGTTGCATTGTCTGAACCTACCTTTCTGCCAGTTCTTTGATCTTGTGCTGATACCAGTTCTTGTCTTTCGGATGAAGAACACCTTCACTGAAGCTTCCGTCTCCTTTTGGTTGATGAAGTATTGCAAGTACAGTAAGTGAGTCATGGATCAGAACATGTAATGATTTGAAGGAGATATTCTTTTGCAATGTTAATGTGCTTAAGCGGTGGTTAAGCAAGGACCAGCTGCCAGAAGCTGTTGCCTAACATATGCGTTTCAAACACAAGGTGATGCTCTGCATCTTATAGAATTATGAGGGTATAATTCACTACGAGTTTATTCTAGACCATCAAACTATCAATGTCAGCCTGTACTCTGAACTGCTGGAGTGGGTGTGCTCCACTGTGTGGCAAAAATACCAATTATTGGCTAACAGAAAGTAAACTCTTCTGCAGCAAGACCTCATACTACCCGAATGACTCAATATAAACTCCAGGAACTTGAGGGAATTGAACTGATGCCACACCCAGCATATAATCTAGACCTAGCTTCCTTGGATTATTACATGTGATCCATGGCTCAGTTCCTGCATTCACAATGCTCCACCAGTCAAGGGGAGATAAAAGCATTAGGTGTAGAGAAGTAAAATTGTTACTTGTCTGCAACCGAAGCAACAATAGTTCTTTATCTTGAAGGACAAGAACTGGTATCAATGTGGGATCAAAGTACTGGCAGAAAGGGGACTTCAGACTGTGCAACATGATAGCCTCTACTTTGAATGCTAGGCTGCTTTTGTTGTAACTTGATGAATATTCTTCTACACTGCAAGCTTATCAACCATTCTCAAAATATAAGGACAACAACAACATATTTTTATGATATAGTTAGAAGAAGGACAGTGCTGTGATACACTTATGACATTGAATGTGTGAGAAAATCTATACTGGCTAAAACTTTGCTCAAACAGTTAAAAGAACTACCAATATAAATCAGAAATTAGGGTAACATCCAGAAACTGAGCAATCAGATGAAAATCTGAAACGGCAACAGCTTGTCAATAGAAAAGTTCATAGAACAGTTTGTTAATTTCAGTTGGCCTATGGCATATGAAACAGAATTTCAGCTCTTATGTTTCTGTGTGTCAGTGAGGAAAAGACAATAAGGGGTATCATTGTTTTGACTATTTGAATCAATTAAGCAATGACTAAGACTTAGTGATTTAAAAAATGCTTTTCTTAAGAATGAGCTGATAAAGGAGTTCAACAATTTTAATTATTATGGAGACTGAAGAATCTGATAATTTGAAGAATCATCAATTTTTTTTTTAAATATAAGAATGGAACAGAAAAGTAATATCACCACATTAGGTGTAGACTAGTAAAACTTACTTGTCTGCAACCCAAGCAACAACAGTTCTTCATCAAAGAATTTTCATTTCTGTTAGACACAAAATGTCTTACAGAATTGATTTAAGTATTTCTGATATTTCAGAGGCCTTCTGAGATTTGTAGGGCAGAGGCACAAGTGATAATGCAGGCACTATCGCAGTATCAGTATTGATTTCTGAGGTGAGCTTTATTTCCCATGTGTTGTATATTTAGATTAGTGATTCTCAACCTTTTTTGATCTCATTGCACACTGAAGAGCAAATTAGAAACTATGGTGCACTTTGTATTACTTTTAATGTTTTTTAACTTGCTGTGTCAAGAGGAAGAGGCTTTTCCATTGCCTTTTCAGACCTGCTGAGACTGGCAACATCCTTTACCATTGAAATGTTTAAACTTATATAAGGCAGCACCTGTTGGTAACACATGGACAAAGAGGAAAGTCTAGAAAGATATTCTGGGGAGAATGAATTGGGTTTAGTAGTATGTGCATGCCTTAGAGGTTGGGTTCAGTATGCGTGAAGAAGAGAGACAAGCGAGTAAGGATACCTGAATGAAGATGTGATGATACCCAACAGTTGTTAGGAATTGTTATAGTAGCTATAGAAAAGCTGTTTTAAAACCAAAGAATGATGAAAAATATAGAAAACAACCACTTATTTTGTTTTATTAATCCTACTTAGGAATAACGAAATTATTGATAACATTTTTCAAAACACTTAAGTATTGAAATGGAGTTTTTTATGGTGCACACATTTCAGGAACCACACATTTCAGGAACCACTAGTTTAGAGCAAAGAATAGCCATGTGTTATTCTGTAGGGTCTCACTCAGTGAATGGATAAAGGCTGTCAGTTACTTGATTAGTAGATTTGAAAATTATCCACAATCTGCGTAACAGATTAATGCTGTAATTTGTGATTATTTTCATCAGATAGATATTGATATATCATCATTAATAATTGTTGTACTTATTCTAAATATATAAGTGAGCAAGAGAGCTTCTATGTAGTCAACTCAACCTGGAAGAAATAGCAACTAATTTACTCTCTAATCATATCCTGCCATCTATGAAATGACAAAAGCAGTTGATAATATAGTCCTAGATACATTATGTAAAAAATTATGAGGTGCTCAAAGGCTGGAACATCTTTGGTTATAAGTCTGCTTCATGAGGGCTGCTGAGGAACTAAAAGCAACAGCAAAACACAAAAATATTTTGTAGGTACATTTTCCATTTTATTTTTATTCTTATATCTATTGATTTTATTTTGCATTTCATTTTTCTTATTTTTACACGATTTTATGTATTACAAATTCTTCTCAAGGCAACAACAGTCTTTATAGGCTAGTTAGAGAAGAAGAAACAGTACTCATGACCTCATGACTTTTTTTTTTAAGGGAGTCTGAGACTAGTGGAATAAATTGGGGAGGAAACAATGACTGCCACTATAGAACTCTTTTTCTAGCTCATGGTCCTTCACATCATATTACAAATGGTCTTCACATCATACTACATCACCATTGATTTTCTGATGGAACCACAGAAGATATATTTCCCGTGGTTTGGCAGATACTGTTACTATTTGCACTGTTTATTTTTTTCTAGTGACAGCAGGTAGGCTTTGAGATCAAGTAAGAAATTATGGTGCCTTACTTTTGACTTCCTTTCTTTAACTTGCTGAGTCTAGAGGAAGAGACAGTTTCAACTAACTTCTCAGGCCTGTGGAGACTCACAAAACGTTTTACCTATGGAATGTTTAAACACATCTCTGTCAGCACCAGTTGGAAAGACATGGACAAAGACAAAGTTCTAGAAAGATATTCTGAAGAGAATACATTGGATGTGGTTGTAATTGTAGGCTTGGGAGATTGCACTTAATATGCACGATGAGAAGGGGAGCTCTATGGTGCACCCAGATATCACAGATTGGTACTTCATTTATAGATCCTAAAAGGATGAAAGATAAATTCGACCTCAGATGAATTTAAACTCAGTGTGCGGAAAGTCAACAAAAGTCACATAGCATTCCATCTGATGTTTTAATTTGCCTCAGTTTGAGGAAAACACTAATAGTATGAATTTTATTGGCGAGAGGAGCTTGCAGAATCTATAAACTCAGCCTATTCTTCCATATGATATCGATAATTGAATAAAGGTAAAAAGAACCATCTCTCCATGCTTATATTTAAGCAAGGAAAAGAAATAAGCTAGATATCAACTGCACTAAATTTCTTCAGTTATCCCAGGTACTACCAATATAGAAGAAATGAAAACTCAAACTTCTGTGGACAGAGATTCTCATTGGAATGAAAAAAAGAAATACTTAAAAATAATAGACAAGATATATTTTAAACACTAAATCTAAGATGGGAGAATGCTCAAATTGAATCTAAACAGATATGTTGGTGAACTATATATCACTTGTACAGGAAACAAAACACTCCTGATTGGTTTATTGGCTACCTTCATGCATGAGGTCCCTTCAGACAAAGATTACAAGATATACACTAGGACAGAAACAACAACAATGTATTTGATAATGAAGGTAACAAACAGGATAATTGGATGGACTCCATAGTTAGAAATCAATAAAACACATTGCTATTTTTCTTTTTTCACTTTTTGTTGTCTGCTATTTCTATAGTGTTTTACTTTTTGTTGTCTGCTATTTCTATGATGTTACAAAGTATGTAATCTTTTACTATTTTATTTCTTTTTTTAATTATGATAATCTCTTGCTCTGATTATTTCAGGAAATTATAACTAGATCACATTTTTCCAGAATAACATACAATTCCAAAGGTAGCACAGAATACGTTGCAATTTGCAATTATCTGAATGAAGATATTGCAATTTAAACCTAATTTGCAACTGTAGGAAACACTATGACTCAGAAATTCTGTTGTAGCTATAATGTAAATGACATGCTTGTAATGAAACCAGCTGCTTGGACGGATAAATATGTTACAGGTTTTCCTCAGGAAGGAAGATGGACAAATGAAGAAAAAGAATGAAATAGAGAAAGAGTAACAAAAAAGGTGAAGAAAATACAGCTGAGAATAGGAAAAAGGAAAGATCAAAGTTGTAGGAAAGGGATGAGACAGGTAAAATGAAAGACTGGAATAATTTGGAAAAGCTGAGTAAGTGCTGAATGGAGTAGAGAAGCTAAAACGAATGAAGAAACTTGAAAAGTGCTGAGGAGGAGAATACATAAAAAGAATATAAAGGTGACAAGACAAAAACTATTGCCAGGTATTTGAAGGAGAAAGAATATATATATATATATATATATATATATATATATATATATATATATATATATGCATGTGCGTGTATATATATATGAATTATCCATCCATACGCCAAAACTCATTTTCCTTACACTCCTCTCCCCATCACTCTTAACTACAGCACTGTGTATTCAGATGCTATATGGGCACTGAAGAGCAATGTTACCTTTCATGTAATGGGTTCAAATCAGCATAAAACATATCATAAATATATTTATTCATAGCAATAATGTTTTCCCACCTCAGAAACCAGTTTTCTGCTTCCTCAGTCGAAAAAATAAAAAATAAGAAAAAAAAAGTCAGTTTCTTTACAAGGGAAAATGGTTGGAGGTGCCATTTCAACACCTTCCTGCTGTGGAATGTTTTTCCACTGAAAAACTGTTCAAGGGACCTGAATAACAGAAAGTTTGATGGTGCTAGGTTTGGTGAGTGAGGTAGAACCTCTTAGCCTGTCGCCAACATACTTTTCAGTCTCCATTTTTGTCCTCACCATCTTTTAGGCACCATCTTGTCTTTATATCACTCACTCTTTCTCCTGTTCACCTACCATACTGCTCATGTCAAATGGGGTGACATTGGATCTATCTATATCCAATCACCATCTCCCACTATCCTTATCACCATCTCTAACCAGAAAAACCTGTAGCTGTCTTTCTCCCAATATTCCCAACCATTACTGTTTCTCTATTTCTCCCTTCAACTCTGTTTCTTCCATTACTCCTCAGCAACCTTATTATCTTAATGTCATCGTCGTTGTCGTCGCCCCCTCCTTCTCCTCCTCCTCCTCCTTATTTCAAGTTCTCTAGTTCATCTATTATTCTCTTGATCACATCACTTTTAACAGAAGCAAAGCTAGGTGATAGCAACTGTCTGGCCTTGAAACAGACAAAATGACCTCACTGGTGCTGGTGCTTTCTAATATGGCACAATCTGTAATGTAGTTGGGAAATGAACTGGGAGAACAGAAGTTTGTGAGGACAATTTTGTCTTGCTGAAGGCATGACAACTTCTTTGGTCGTGTTGTCATGATAAAATGCACCCAAAACACCTTAATGGGATTGGTGTTAAGAATGGCTTCCTTCCACAGAAAGCAAGCTAGATTGTATGTGAGCTAGATGGGATCCTCTGACAAGTCTAGGAGAACAATAAATCTAAATAGGAAGTGAGTTGGTCTGTGATAGCTAACTCAACCCATGAAATCCTAGGCATAAAATAATGATGAATATAATAACTTTGAGATAAGCGAGTATGTATGTGTGGGCGTGTATATATATATATATATATATATATATATGCTTACCAACCACATGGTTCTGGGTTCTGCTATAGCCTCAGGCCGACCAAAGCCTTGTAAGTGGATTTGGTAGACGGAAACTGAAAGAAGTCTATTATATATGTGTGTGTGTGTGTTTGTCCCCCCACCATCACTTGATGACCGGTGCTGGTGGGTTTACATCCCTGTAACTTAGTGCTTCGGCAAAAGAGACCATTGGAATAAGTACTAAGCTCACAAAGAATAAATCCTGGTGTAAATTTGTTCGACTAAAGGTGGTGCTCCAGCATGGCCGCAGTCAAATGACTGAAACAAATAAAAGAGTAAAAGAGTAAAAGATGTATATATATATCATCCTGTGTTCTACATTTTTGCTGAGTTCTTTATTTAAAATCACCAATATTATTGATGTGTGTGCGCACACACTCAAACACACACACACACACTCAGACACACATGCACAAACATACATACACACATTTCACAGGAGAACTTAATATTTGTCTAATTCTGAGTGAAGGTGACAGAAATTCTTTTGAAACAAAGTGCATGTATGGTATAATTATATTTTATATGATACTAGGTCTTAAAAGGGAGAAATGACACCAAGAATACAATACAAATTAAATTAAAATACATGCTAGAAATTTTAGTGAGACAACAGAATATACATAGCTGAAAATTGAGGTGACATCTCACACCTATTCCATTCTGATAAGCATCAATATTATGGATTTGGTGCTTGACACTGGATTAAATGCTTCCTCTTCATCATCATCATTGTCATGTAACGTCCATTGTTCATGCTGGTATGTGTTGGATGGTGTGATCAGAGCTGACAAGCTGGAGTGGGGGGAGGTGCACCAGACTCCAGCCTGATTTGGCATGGTTTCTATGACTGGATGCTCTTCCTAATGCCAACCACTTTACAGAGTGTGTTGGGTGCTTTTACATGGCACTACATGGGTGCTTTTACATAGTACCACACAGGCGTTTTTACGTGGTACCTCATGAGCAATTTTACATCCTGCTGCATGGGTACATTTACATGGAACCACATGGGCACTTTTACATGGTGTGCTTTACATGACCAGAAAGATTGGTCTTAACATTTCTGCTGCAGAGTATGGGTTTTCTCAAGTACAGCCACATATGAAGTATCTCAGTCCTTTATGTAAGTATAGCACATTTTAACAAACATAGAAGAGTTTTTTAATTACATTGAATTCATATTCAGGCACAATTCTAATTATTTAGATCAAGAAGAATGAGCCGGTTTCACGACATTGTGCTCCTGGTAGCAATTTCTTGTCTTATCCTACAGATTGTCATTAAGTATGGGTGCAAAATATTTCTCTGGTCTTGCCTGGCTAATTGATACTTGATCTCATATTAAATTCTCCTTGTAACCTAATGGTCCGGCAAAACAGACCAATAAAATACATACCAGAGTTACAAAGATTAGTACTGAGGTCAAATCAGTTGCTTGACTAAACCCTCTGAGATGGCACTCCAGCATGCCCACAGTCCAATAACCAAAACAAATAAAAGATAAAATGTGAAAGATAAAAATATAGTTGATGTGTTGTAATAGAAAGCTGATTTGAATACTTTATGCTATTAAGTTCTTTTTTGTTTTCATATATTTCATAGCAGACATAGTCAAGTTGACACAGTTTTCTGCTTAAGTTTGCTTTGAAATCAGTTTATTTTCCCAGTTTCGGTTTCCATGTGCATTCTCTCTCATAGTCT
>NC_068984.1:30270630-30310717 GCF_001194135.2 Octopus bimaculoides
ATAGTACCACACAGGCGTTTTTACGTGGTACCTCATGAGCAGTTTATTTTCCCAGTTTCGGTTTCCATGTGCATTCTCTCTCATAGTCTGAGGTTAATACATGCCTTATGAATGAAATGATATAAACTGAAACTACACGGATGTCCATGAGGTGGACCTGAACCAGAACTTGTGAGTTAGATTTAATCTATCACCTTGTATAAAACCATTCTCCCCCGAACCTTGGGTGCCTTTAACAGAACCCAGTCTGTTGCAGATATTTGTTACTGGTCTTCAGTTTGAATATAATTATTTTATTTCCTACTGCAATAGATCATGAATTATAGATTTTCATTCTTTTCTTCCACTGGTCACAGAAATCCTGCATAAATGTTATGGATGCTGTCCTGCCTCTTCTATCTAAGAGATAAAAAAAAGCATTACTTTGGCTTTCATATCAAATAAAATAATCTTCAGTGTCCTGCATTTCATTAATTTTCTTTCAACTACTTATATATCATTTATAACTTTTTAACAAGCCACATAATTGTAATCACAGCTGACACTTTTCATCATACCCAGCAATATAAGCTGTGAGTTTTAATGCAATAATAATAATTATCATAATAATGATAATAATGATGATGATGATGTTTTATTTATTGGCCTCGGGGGCCAAATACAAAACAAACAGGAACGAGTGGGTTTTGGCACAATGTCATATATGAAATATATAACAATAACAATTAACAATTAAATCAAACAATAAAAATTCCCAAAAGGGGTTACTTATTCACAGGGACAACCAAAGAACCTCACACACCCTGGTTACACCAGCTGCTAGGGGCACCTCAGCAGGTACCTTTCTCCTTCTGAACTCCTCTGGTTTACTATTGAATGTTCAGAGTAGGCCATTCACATGGGCTATCCTCACCACATTCACCCACCATTCAACAAAAATACGGGGGTCAGTACTTCCCTCTCCACTCTCATTTTCCTTTTCAAGTGAAACTTGAAAAAGTCGATGAGGGCTTGGCTGCAGAGGAAAGTATCTATCTTCAGTCCTTTCAATCTCCTCCACTCCACTACCTCATTGCCATAGCCACAAAAGAGAGGAAAACTGTCTTTCTTTCCTGATCGAAAGAAACAGCGGGGCAATCTTTTCGATGGACTCAGCTGATTAGTGGATTCAGCCTAAATGCATCAACGTCGTTCTACAAAGCTCCACAAGTCAGCAATGACAACAGCTGTTCTACAAAGCTCCACAGGTCAGCAAAGCTTCACAAGTTAGCAACATTATTACCTGTGCGTTTTTCAGTTGTGTTTATTTGTCTGTGGACAAGATATCTCAAGAACTGCTGGATGGATTTGGATGAAACTTTCAGGGATGTTTGGTCACGTGACTGGCACAAACTGATTAAATTTTTGAGATCGATCTGTTGCTGGACAAGGATTCTGGATTATTTTTCCGGTTTTTTAAACTTAATTTTTGAGAGTGGTTGGGTTCATTTTTAGTATTTTTGTTTGTGAGAGCAGTCGAGTTTATTTCAGATAATCTCATTTTAAAAATCATCTCTGGCTAATCGTTGAGAGGACTTTGGTGTTGCCTTGGCAGAGGTTTGCGCTCTCTGAGTGCTCTTATTAGTACATAAGGAAGAGCTAGCAGAGGACGACAAGCAAGACCTATATCAAGTAGATTTGTTATGACATAAACTGCCATCCCTGTGACCCGCTAAATATGATGAACGATAGAATTGGATGCTAACAGAGAGTCACAAGTAGCCATACAAGCATTGTAACTAGATGGTGATTGAATTTACTTCTCATCCTTCAGATTTCAAAAAGTACAAGTTAAGTGTTCTTGTGTGAATTAGATCAACAGTTTCTCCATCAATTATTTAAAAAATCATTATCATTTATATTATTTCATTAGTAAAGTAGAAAACTGGCAGGTTTGTAAGAGCACTGGACAGAAAGGATGCCATGCATTATCTGTTCTATCTTTTTAGTATTTTGAAAGCAAAGCCAGTGATAATTCTGATGTTAAGCTGTGTTAACCTTTCTCTCGAACATATTTAGTAGATGTAAAAAGTTGAGACTATCACATGTAAGCAGCTGTTTGCATTCCACAATGAACATTGTCTGAGTCTCTGCTACACCTTGGAAATAAACTTTCCAGAAGCAGATATCCTGGCCAGCCATGACCAAAGGAGGCCTTAGATTTCACATGTAATATTTTTATTTTATGCCTTCATAATGCAGTCATAAACAGTTTGTGTCTATGTTTTGTTTCTGCATATTTTCATGTAATAGATGCTGCATCTAATGATGCTATGTTGTGCATGATTTCTGGGATTTTAGGTATGTATTTGTGTCTTTTTTTTTAAACGTATTCCAAAAGCATCCATTATGATGCAGGTTACCTCTGTTTTCAATCCTCACATTCTGGCTATCTCTATTTCCAACTCTTTATATTTACAGAGTTTCTCCATTTCTTTTGGAAATATTTTGTCAGCTTGTTGGCATGATACATTGATGAAAAAATATTTCTTTTCCTTGTGGTCTATGATAATAACAAATAGTGGATTTGGCTTAATCTTCCTGTCAATATGATTTGCCATGTCTTAGAGTATTGTTCCTTTTGTTATTATCTAAGACATTGTCTACTGTATCTTTGAACATTTTTTTTTCTGTAGGTATTTCATGATGTTGGTATAATTTACTTTTGGTCATGATTAGTTAACTAGAAACTATATGATTGATTGTTTCTTCACAACATTCACACAATTACACTTACATTATGTAGTTATTTTTTGGATTTTACTTCCTTACATATTTTGTTGGATTCTAAGTGGGAAAACCCTGGATTTTTTGGTCTGCAGTAAAAACATCCTTTTTTTGCTTCTTATGATGTGTTAAGTTTTTGTCTTCATTTACTTCATCTTTACTTAGCATTGTCATGTATTGTCCATGTAAGAGCTTTTCATGCCAACATCTTAGTATTCTGAAATCCCAGTTTTAGCTTAGCATTTAGTTATTTTAACAGTTTCTGTTGTCTCCACATTCTACTCATTACTGTCTGTTACTTCAGCATCTTTTTTAATATTTATTGGCTTTCATGAAGAAAGAAAATGATTTATTTTTTCCATATTTTGAAGCTATTTTCATTAGCATTCTTTTATTCTTTACTAGGTATTTTCGAATTCCTACAGTGGATATTAAATAAGTTTTCCTTACAAAAGTCTTCTAGTTCCCTACATTCAGAGAAAATATATTTCTGTGATACCTTTTGGTAGTGTACTCTAAATGCAGTCACATTTCTTTTTTTCTTGTTAATGTTGCTTTATCCAGTAAACTTTCAATGGAGAATACTAAAATCATAACAACACATAACTGTATCTATAATATTCCTTTCTAACTTTTTCTTTTTTTGTGTGTGCTATCCTCTGTCTATTTCATCATTTAAAAAAAATATTTGTAATTGTAATTTTATTTAGTTCTCTTGGCTGCTTTATTTGACATGATATGTTTTTTATTAATTCACCTTTCTGTAAAATGTTCTCATATATTATTATAAACTAAATTTCCTATCGTTTCCTCTTCCATTGTATCATTGTACTCTCTGAAGTTGCATCCTTACTTGCTTGACATTATCATTGTGCTCCCTAATTTATCTGTCATTACATTCTGAGTTCAGAATTTTGTCAAGATTAACTTTGCCTTTCATCTGCTGGCCTTGTTCCAAAATATGGAATCATTATTATTCTCCCTTACATCTCTTCATTTTATTTGTCATAAAGTTATTTTTTGCCTAAAAGCATTGTTTAATGTTTTTTGCTTAAAAATTTCCGTATTATTAATTTAAAATCTTAACTAATGCAGTAGTATTAGTACCATCACTGGTCTACATTTTTGCATTCTATAATTCTAAAACTTTATATTTTAAAAATCTTTTACTTTCTGTGATTGGCACATTTTTACTGAAAGTACGTGATATATCAATCATTGTGTATGATCTGGCTTTCTGATCTTTTATAAATTTATCTGATTGATTAGCTCATATCTCTCAATCCCTTTACAGAACTAAACCCTTCAGAAGAGTCACTATCTCTTCTGTAATTCACTCACACTTGTCTTCATAGGATTTGTAAGTTGATTGAATATAGACTTCCCTGAGTTTTATTTTTCCTCAATAAAGATTATCTTGCTGCTTTGCTGTATATACATAATCTCACAGTAGATATAATCCATTTTCTTAAGAAGTAACCAGCCAGTGACTATAAACCAAAATGTTTCATTAAATATCCTACTTATCTAAAATATTTGTTCCATTTAATTTCTTTATTTGTGTTCCATATAGTGATATTTCATGTGATGACATTTCTAGAGACTTGGCTCTATGGCTATATAATCGATCTTATCCATCAGTTAACAAATTTTCAAGCTGGTGCTAGTGAGCAGCAAGCAGAGGATTTAATTGCCTCAAATGGGCTTTAATAAATCTTAACCAATATTTAACATGCAAGCTGTTCATAAAATGGAATAAATTAGTCTTCCATGGATGAGGGAAGAGGTATGTGATATTTCATGTCATGTCCTCCAGTAGAAGGGTAAGTATGAGTTGTAATTTCATATTCCTTTGATGAGATTTCTTCTACAAAATATCAGAATTTTCTTCTTCCTCATTGCAATTAGCTTATTGCACTTGCAAACTGTTCATATTTTACTATTAGAGTCCTTGGATTTTAATATTTTACTTGAAATATTAACATGAAATGAAGGTTGCAAGCTGATAGAATCATTAGCATACTGGGAAAAATGCTTAGTGGC
The DNA here is from genome assembly GCF_001194135.2 of Octopus bimaculoides. Taxonomy (NCBI): domain Eukaryota; kingdom Metazoa; phylum Mollusca; class Cephalopoda; order Octopoda; family Octopodidae; genus Octopus; species Octopus bimaculoides. The sequence goes on from NC_068984.1 coordinate 30,275,440, forward strand.
ATTTCATTTGTCATAATGTTTTGAGTTCAAATTCTACCAAGGTTGACTTTGCTTTTCATTCTGTCAGGGTCAATAAAATAAATACCAGTTGAGTACTGGGATTGATGTAATCAACCCCACACCCCCAAACTGCTGGTCTTGTGCCAAAATTTGAAACTAATATAAACATGAAAGAATTTATTTTTCCAATGAATTGATATTACTTTTTTCTTTCCTTTTTATTTACTATATCAGTGATTCTCTTCTTAATTGTGGTAACTGATGTTGTAAATTCCTGAAAGCAATGAAACTACACTGGAAGGAGTTTTACTCTTAGCAGGTCTATCCATGTCTGAAGTGAGGGATTAAACTAAATGAAAATAAGATGTACAGATGAGGGACATATAACTTTGTCAGAGGAATCCATTGCACAATAGTCAATGATGAAAATTACAAGATGTTGGAAGATGTAATTGAATTAATGGAACTGATCAAGGTCACCTGCTTCCAAAAGTGAACCACTGTTAACATCTACAGAGTAAGTGATTATAGATATCATTCAACCAGAAATAAATTTCAGTCAGAGCAGGCTTAGTTCAACACTGCTGCTAAGATTTGTTTCTGTTTGAATTACTGTGCAGTTTATGACGCTGTTGATATCCTTATTTCTGATGGAGACCTTGTGGTTGTTTATTTGTGATTGAATCTTGAGAGTTGTGGATTGGCAGAATCATTAGAGGGTTCGGCAATGTTCCTTGTAGTAATTGTTCTTTTTTTTCACTTTCTAAATTCAAATCCTGCTGAAGCCAAATTTGATTTTTTTCCTTTTAGGGTTAGTAAAGTTAGATACCAGTCAAATACTAGGATTAACTTTATTGACTAACCTTACCATCCAAATGAGTGGTTCTGTATCTGTCTGAAAAATGATTGAAAATATTAAAAACAAAAGAAAGAAATTCTAATTAGAAGGTGGATCAGCAGCGTAATTAGAATTTTGGGAAAAATAAATGCCTTGTGGTATTTGTTCTGGCTCTTTATATTCTGATTTCAAATCTCACCAAGGTCGTCTTTGACCTTTACTCATTCAAAGTTGATAAATGAGGTACCAGTCAAATACTGAGGGTGATGATATTAACTAACCCTGTCCCTCCAAATTGCTGGATGTGTGCTTAAATTAGATACCATTGCTATTATAGTAGTAAAAGCAATGAGTTAACAGAATTGTTACTCTACCCAGCAAAATGGGTCGATAAAGTGAGTATCAGTGAAACACTGGGGTTGATGTAATTGACGTGTCCCCTCCCCACAAATTTCAGGCATTATGCTTTTAGTAGAAAGGATTATTATTATTATTATTATAATTATAATTATTATTATAGTAGTAGTAGTAATATGTATTAGAAATAGCCAAGAATGAGTTAGAATATTCCAGGCTACCAAGAGTTACTTACTCAAGCCTATATAGTGAGTGAATAATGAATGAATAACATTTTTTCATTCCAATTTATCATTCTGTGGTTTATCATTCCATGGTTTATCATTCGAATTTATCATACACTTGTTCATGTTAATCAAATCATGTTAGAATCAACGTTGACTTTTGTTTGTCTGATTTTGAAATGTAAATCTTAACAAGATACCAGAAATGAATAAATCAATTATGTCTTTTATATGAGCAAAATAATCTTTGTACATAGACAAAAGGAAATGATTATTTTACTGGAAAGTTTTAGAAGATAATGAGTTAGTTTTTAAATGAGGCTCTGGAAAATCTGATATCAAGAAGACCTGTTGTATCCTTGTGGGAGTGTAAGCTCAACAGATGAATATCTGAAATGTTATTTCAAATGACTTGTATAACAGTGAAGACTAGAATATATAGATTAGATTGCAAGAGGTTATCATTATCCTCAATGTTATAATCCTCCCCATTGTCATGGTCATTGTCAATGTCCACGTACTCATAACCATCACTGTCACCATCATATTCATTGTCCTCATCATTGTAGTGGTCACTTTTCCATGCCTGCATGGGTTAAATGGAGTTTGTTGTGGGTTAAATGGGTGAAATGGAATTCACAGGTGGATGCTCTTCTTGTCACCAACATGCATCTGATTTCAAGCAAGGATATATTTCCCTATGGCCAGATATGTTTTTCATAGAAGACTGGACATGAACAACATTGCTTGTATGACAGCCAGACTCATTTATGATCATCACATGATGCCAAGACAACAGTATGCATACATACACAAATGCATAATAAATCCATGCTCAAGGCTTCAGTCAGCTGAAGGCTTTAGTTGAAGACAATTGCAGTTGGACTAAACCTAAACCTATATAGTTCTTAAACAAGCTTCTTAACTACACAGCCACAGAGGTGATGAAAATAAAGCAAAGAAAAGATTTTTTTTTCTTATCATTTTGACAAAGAACTATGTTCTTTTAAGATATTTTTGAAGTGGATTTTGGTGAGGAACATGAATATTGCTTTTGGAAACTTTTAAGACATAGAGAAGGCTTCAATTGTTTTTCTTTAATTTTTGGCTGATTGCTGGAAAGAATGCCTTGTATGATTTATTCTTTGTTTGAGCAGAGTTCAAATCTCACCAGGGTCAGTTTTGCATTTCATCTATTTGGGGCTAATGAATAAAGAATCTTACAGTTAAATTGCTACTTCATTTTCTATCAATTCTATTGCTTCGATAATGAATTTACTCCATTTAGTTGTGTTTTAATTTTCTATATTTTCTATAGAAATCAAGGGAATATTTGTATAGCAGAGAGTGATGTGGTTTAGTTCTGCAGGTTATGAGTTGATAGCTAAACTTCATAACATTAACAGACTGAGTAAAATGGTTAAGGAAAACAGCAGAATAAAATAAACATCGACTGATTTTTACATTAAGAGCAATGCTCATTAAGTGAGAATTAATCTTAAATGTTGCTGCAAGCTAGTTGTATTTAATAAAAGGAGAGAACAATAAAGAAATATTCGATGATGATCAGTATAAATTAGGCTCTGCAGATGGCAAGATAACATACAGAGGCATCCAGTGAGAAGATATTCTATAAAACTGCTCAGCTGGCTGTTAACAGCATGAACGATACATAGCTGAATGGACTTTTACCCAATATTATAAAGACAATGATTTGGAGATAAGAAATAAAATATTATTAGTAATACTGTGAAAATTCCTTAAGAAGCAAATACTAATTACAACTAAATGAGTATCAATAATTTAAAGCTGAAAATTATTAATTTACATTGGAATAAAAATAAACAGAAACAAAACCATTGCCTTGGAGCAAACCAAATCAGCATAATTTAGTAATCTAGTGAAGTGTAGGAATACAGTATGTTAACAAAAAAAAAAAACCAAGCTTATCAAATGGACAGAACAAAAGCTCCAACAATCAACAAGAAGTTAGAGTTGCAATCAGAAACAGTTACTGTAAGAGACTACCTTCATATTTTTATATTATGCATTCATATCAGAATTATATACAATGCAAGTGAGTTTATTTTTGTTTGTTTTAGTTTTCAAGAGAAATGTTGTATTGAGATAGTGAAACAGAAAGCAAGTTACCATGGGAACTGATATTAATTGCAATGTGCATTTAAATTTTTATTATTCATGTAGTTTTTGTGCTTATTTATTGTTTTGTTTTAGGTGAATTTTAAAAATAAATTTATATTTTTATAATTTGATTTGCTTTTTGTCTCATTTATGGTTCTGTTAAATTTCCATTTCTATACTCTACATTTAATACAGTTTCCTCCTTCAACAATAAATTGCCAGAACATGTTTAAAATTGGGCTGAAAAATCAATAAGTCCCTCTTATATTTTCTTTTTACTTATTTCTGTGTTTTCTTATTTATGGTGATATTCTACATAATTATATAACTATGTAATTTGGAGATCAGCACGCTACTTGTAGTTTTCTCCGCTTGCAGTTTAGCTAATGAGTGCAGCCTGTTAGATAATTTCATCTACTAACCTTCCAAAGCCACTTAATTGCACAGTTTGTAGAAAATGATTATATGTTCTGGCAATCAATGGCTAAAATTCATATTTGTCATATGTCCTTCAACAGAATTTAATAATGCAGGGTTGCTGAAGGAGCTTTTGTCATATAGTATATTTTAGATTAACAATTATATATATTCTAGTGGCTCAGTATCATATTTTTATATTAAAATCAGAAATATACCTAAGAAATATGGACAAAACATTAGGTTTCTAATCAATAGGATTTTAAACAAGGAAACTGAGCTAAGGGAACTAACTAAAATATGCCAATGGCATGGTTTGAAATAAACTAAAAATGGATGGATGTACTGAATGACATGTGCAAAAAAATTCTTAATGAATTGAAATATTCTCCTTCGTTGGAAAAGGCTCACAAAATTCTAGTAGCGTTCATTAGTGACACAAAAGAAAGGGGGAGATAATTTCAATAAGGCTGCAGTATTAACATCCTACAGGCATTTTGAACAATGAATGTTTAAGTAATGTAACCACGATGATATTGTAAGAATTACTTTTGATGTTTGGATTATTTGATAAATAAGAATGTTTAAGACATGGGGAGCAAACCAGAATTTTTATAGCAATTTACATGGACTTTATCAGCTTCATGTATCCCGGGTTTAAGAAGAATTAAAGTTTTGGTGAAAGCCTTTTCTCTAGGAGTAAGATCCCTACTTAAAACCTGGAATATTATATATATAGAGCAATCTAACATCTTAGATATAAAGACGTTATTGCTTGCTTCCTATTTTCCATCTGCTATAGATTCTGACTGCCAGAGAAGTGCAATAAATAAGGATCTGGAATCAATCACTTTCAAATAAAATATGTTTGATTTGATCTGTTTGTAACAATTGAAATTATTTATGGAAAGATGTACTACCAAAACTGTCAATAAAACAAAATGCATGACAAATATTTGTTTGGTGAGCACAGCCATGCACACACACACACACCCAATGGTTGCAACTCAGTATCAAGCAATGTCATCTCTTAAATTTAATTGTTCTCTTAAAGCAGCATGGATGTGGCTTTTCAATTTTTCAATACTGCTTCAGACCTGCACACTTTTGCACAGATGTGGCCATGATGGGCACCTCTGGAAACAAGTGTTCATAGAATTACCACCTATGTTGACACATTCCTTAATTCTATCATGAAATTTTCCATTTAGCATTTTGCCTTTTTTAGTTACTGTCAGTCATATTATACAACACATAGAAATGTTAGAAAAATTCATCCTATGCCAGAGGATTTTGTTTAAGTAATGGAAGACCTTGTAGTGAGCCAACCCCTCATCTAAACAACGTGTTCATTTTCTGAAAAGAACAAGATTGTGTCACTGAAAGCTAAAAAAGCCACTGGTATTATTTCAGAGTTTTCCTTGTCCTATAGAGGTATCCAAAGAAAGATTAAGTGATGCCTAGCTATTGGATGGCTGTTGAGCCTACTGAGATTTTATTTCTTGTTCTGTAGGGTATACATACAATTCAACATGTGCAGCTGTTTCTTCAGACACATTGTTTTTTTTTTCTCTCTCCATCTGTTTCCTCTTCTCATTCCTTTCTGTAGAAAAGTCTACGCTCGAAATGTTAAAGAGTTCTATTTCTCCTGAATGCCAAACTTATACATCCTCTTCCTTGTTCCTTCACTTGTCTCTGACTTTTGTGTTTCACTTTTTGTACCATTTTGAATCATATATGGGTCTGTGTATGATGATGATGACGGCTTTCCCCTCATGACCAAGGAAGACTATCACTGGTCATTGCCTATGCAAAATTCCAGCAATGTCCATCCAAGGGGTTCACATTCACAGCTTCCATACTCACCATGGCACCCTTCTGCTCAACAAGGAATCTGATAGGCACCTCACTGACAATTGCACAACCTAAAATTTTGGGTGTAATAAGGCTTTCACAGAAGCTCACAAGCCCTCTCCACCCATACTGACATGACCCAGAGACAGGCCAGGGCAAGATATCCAGTTTTAAAATGGATCACAGGCTCAGAGGTGTGGGAGTGCCATAATCTCAAGCACAAGTAAAACATCTTCAAAATGTTCAATGCCTTTCCCGACATATTTCATTTTATATGACAGAGTGATTATCTGCTAGAGACATGCTTTAGCAAATGGTAAGGCGTACTTCACTCCCAGTGGTTCTCCAGCATGCTGGACACCAACTCAAAATTTCTGAGAACTTGTGCTATTGACAGATAGTTCTTGAACCAACACTAGGTTCATCTGTCCTCTTGACAGATTTTGTTTTAAGTCCTGCTGGGTTTCTAGTAACCACCCCATCATCATGATGACCTAAACAGGCAACAGGTTCTATTGGATTTCATTTTACCAGTAGCTCTCATGGGAGGCCTCACAATTGACCTTGCACATGCGCGCGCACACGCACACATAGGTGGCCTAGTGGTTTGGATGTTGCACTCACTATTATTAGATTATGGGTTTGACTCCCAGACTGAGCAGTGCATTGTGATCTTGAGCAAAACACTTCATTTCATGTTATTTTGCAATCCTTTGACATCTGACATGGGGCATACTTGTGCACATATATATATCGATTTGTTGTGGCGGGAGTGAACTAATGTACAACACATACATTTGATCACTATAAGCAAATCATTTGTGCAGGTTGTTCAGCAAAATGGCTGAACACTCATACATTGTACCTTTGACAGTAGAGCTTATCTCTCTCTCTCTCTCACACACACACACACAATTTACTTTATATTTTTCTGATTATTTAAAATTTTTTTGTGTATTTTATTTATTTTTACATTTTGTTTTATTTTTCTGCATTTATCCACTGATTCTGTGTCTGAATTTGTATCGGTATATGGGCACTGCTCCATCAAAGTAAATCATTAATGCCAACAGGCTGAGTACATCAATAGTCCATAAATATATATAGGGCCAGCTTGCACTCCGTAGTAGAATTCTTAATGATCATGATTCATTCTAATGACTAATTTGTTAGTTCTTTTCTCAGCGCCCTTGTACATATGGGTATTCATATGCATATATAATTATATATATGAAATTATATATATATTTCTGCTGCTTTTAAATAAAGTATATATGTAAATTATATATATGAAATTATATAATATATATATATATATATATATATAGCGTTATGTTTTACTTGTTTCTGTAATTAGACTGCAGCCATGTTGGGGCTGCCACCTTTATTTATAAAATTATATATAGTATACACATCAGAGAATTAATCTTATTCTGATAATGGGAGCTGCCCCTGGATTTCATATACCACAGATATGCTTTTCCATTAGCAATGGAATTACAAGTCCACTATATTGTATAGTGGTAAGCTAGTGAGAGTCACAAGATAATCATTTATTCCTTTGTCATCTTTTTCTTTTTTGCATATATATATATATATAGAAATACAGACAGTCTGATAGATAGATAGATTGACAGACGTATACATAGATATTTCTATGTATACATTATATGCATATTAATGTTGATGTAATATCTGTTATGTGATTAACAAGATAATGAAGGATCTGTAAATGAGCAAAATAATGATCTACTCTCTCACCTCACCTCACTTCTCTTATATATATATATATATATATATATATATCCTTTAAGTTTGTTCATGGGTAACTGTTTTGAATGCACTTGTGAAAAGCTCCTAAAGGCGCAAGAATAGCTGTGTGTTAAGTAGCTTGCTTATCAACCACAAGGTTTCGGGTTCAGTCCCACTGTGTGGTACCTTGGGCAAGTGTCCTCTACTATATCCTTGGGCCAACCAAAGCCTTGTGAGTGGATTTGGTAGACAGAAACTGAAAGAAGCCCATCATATAAATATGTATATGTTGGTTGTTTTTCCTCGCATTAGGTACTAAATGTGGTTATTTTGAGAAGTCCACTGTGTGGCGTTATTATTTTTCTGTAATAATGCCCTTTATATAAATATAAACGAATAATTATATTCGTGGGAATAGAAATTTCCCTTATGAATGTTTTTACACACTGGCTTCTTGATAAAATTCTTGTAAAAGAGTTTTATCCCTTTTTGAATTTATTTATCAAATATATACACGGAATATATTCAATGTTGTATTTTTATTCCTGTCTCCACATGGGTACCCAAAAGCAACCCGGAAGTATTCCCGCTTCTTTGATGAAGATATATACAGATAAACTTCATTCCCTTTACTCTGTCGGATACGTAGTGTGTTCGTTTTTGGTGAGGTGAGAATTCTGTTTATTTATATATATTTTGGGGACAATACTGTGCTGATGAACGAAATCTAGATTCATTCTAGTAATCGCGAAATCGGTCGATACACAGTTAAGTTTATTTAAAAGAAAGTTGGTCGTCTTCTGTTGGTTGTTTTTCCTCGCATTAGGTACTAAATGTGATTGTTTTGAGAAGTCCACTGTGTGGCGTTATTATTTTTCTGTAATAATAATGCCCTTTATATAAATATGTATATATATATATATATGTGTGCGTGTGTGCATGTGTGTTTGTGTGTCTGTGTTTGTCCCCCCCACCAAACATCACTTGACAACCGATGTTGGTGTGTTTACCTCCCCGCAACTTAGCAGTTCCGCAAAAGGGACCGATAGAATAAGTACTAGATTTACAAAGAATAAGCCCTGAGGTCGATTTGCTTGACTAAAAGCAGTGCTTCGGCATGGGCACAGTCAAATGACTGAAACAAGTAAAAGAGTAAAGAGTAAGAGTATGCTATTTATTCTGGTTACTGTTTATAATTTCCATCTTCCAGAGTAATTTTATGCAATGGCTATTAGTCTGGTACTGCTATAGCATAGGATGAATATAATAATAAGAACTTTCGGATGGAAATTCATAAATCCTGTAATGTCTTGTGTACATGTTTGGATACCTTTCCTAATACCAACCACTTTACAGAGTATACAGGATGCTTTTTATGTTTCACTGACACAGGCACTTTTACACAATGAAAATAGTAACAATAATAATAATAATAATAATAATAATAATAATAATAATAATAATATAGAAAGGATTGAGGTAACTCCTCCTGAAGATATAGAGTTAAAGTTAAAAGAAGAGTGCCATTGTTATCTAGTGAACGATATTTCGACATCTTGTGTGTTTTGAACGGGTTCAAAAAGTAAATTTGTCAATCTACTCCATTTGGTTTAATATAGAAAGGATTGAGGTAACTCCTCCTGAAGATATAGAGTCAGAGTTAAAAGAAGAGTGCCCTGGCACTCTTATTTGACAAATTAGACAAAACCAGACATACAAATACTTAGGAATCAATGAACTAAGTACGATACAACACACACAAATGAAAGAGAAAATTAAAAAAAGAATACTATAGATGAGTTAGATTAATACTGAAAACAGAGCTCAATGCGAAAAACAAGATAATATGTATCAACACTCTAGCCATCCCAGTTATAAGTTACAGCTACAATATCCTTAACTAGACACTAAATGAACTAATCAAAATAGACAGGAAAACCAGAAAAATAATGGCAGGATTTAGGATGCACTAACAAAGATCTGACACAGAAAGGTTATATATACAATGTATAAAAGGTGGTAGAGGCCTTATACAGCTAGAAAACTATTACAAAATAACCACTATAAGACTACAAAAATACCTACTTCAGAAGTAAGGAAAGCTAATACAAATAGCCACAAAACACAAACAAAAAAAAACTGTTTTCAGTCTTTAGGGAAGCTGACAAATACAAAAAAGAAGTCATAGTACCTAACAACTATGAAGAAAAAGAAGAAACAACAAAAGCTGTAAAACAACTGAAATCCAAACTAAAACTGGTACAGCAATGGATTATGGTAAAACGATGGCAAGAAAAGCCCCTTCGTGGAAAATACTGAGCTAAACTAAATGCAAAAGAAATAGACAAAGCAAAATCTGCAAAATGGTGAAGAAGCTCAAGATTCAAAGTAGAGACTGAAGGAATCTTAATTGCCTTACAAGACCAAAGCCTCTCCACCAGAAATTGCCAAAAACATATAATGAAAGGAACGTGACAAGTAACTGCAGAATATGTGGAGATGGACAAGAAACAATAAACCATATTGTCTCTGACTGCCAAGTCCTGGCTAAGAAAGAATATATTCACAGACACGACAGAGTTGGGATCTGTATACACCGGAAGCTATGCTAAAACTATGGAATAAAAGCAGAAAAAAGATGGTATAGGTACATGCCATAAAATGAGAAAGCAATCATACTATGGTATATGCCAATACACACAGTTAGAGGAATTAAGGCCAATAGGCCGGATATAGTTGTCAGAGATCATCAAGAAAAAAATACTTTCTAATTAATGTATCAATACCAGCAGATGACAACGTTTCCATAAAAGAAATGGAGAAACTTTCAAAATACAAAGACCTGGAAATGCGTGTGTGCATGTGTATATGTGTGCGTGTGTGTATGTATGTATACTTGGGTGTGTGTGAGTGCGTGTTGTGTATGTGTAGGAGTTATATATATATATATGATAACGTTAGGGAATTACAAAATCCGAACTTACAAGGAAATAAAATTTGATAATATCAAATTGAGTTATATATTAAAAAATATATTAATAATTTAGAGAAGAACCATTATGGTGCAACTCGCACGATGAAGAAGATCAGACACCATCAAGAAAAGTGTACTATACAAAACTAGTTTAAAAATCTAAAAATCTGTCCGTTTAAGCAACATTTAGTACAAAGGAAATTGTCAAGGTTTTATAATAAAACACATCAAATAGCAATAAATATCTGTCAAATTTAAGGCATAAAACGTCAATTGGGGAGATGACATCTGTAGAAAAGGAAACATATATAACGAAAAGGTGTAGGAATATAAGGAAAAAATAGCCTCATAACTTAACGAGGAAATTTGGTTAACCGAGGTACTATCCAAAGCAAAGAAATATATACTATGTGTATCACGTGACAAAATGGCGCCCACCACGTGATCACAAATGTCAAACTGACGTTTAGAACTTAAACACGTGAGATTCGAGGCTTCATGGCGTGGAAGGAGATGTTTGTTCCTATCACTTATTTCACTATTTTTTCTTCTACTCTTTTACATAGCAGCATAATATTGTTTGATTCCAGGTCTACGCACTTACCTTATCTTCATTTCTTCTTAGTTTTTCTTCCCTATTCTCCTTCTCACGTGTTTTAGTTCTAAACGTCAGTTTGACATTTGTGATCACGTGGTGGGCGCCATTTTGTCACGTGATACACATCCCGAGCGTCATACTAATACATCCTTTTGTTATTTACACCACCTGTCCTCGTCTGTTGTTGTTTTTTCGTACATTCTCCCATATATATTTCTTTGCTTTGGATGCTACCTCAGTCAACTAAGTTTCTTCGTTAAGTTAAGTGATGTGGGGTTTTTCCCTTACTAGCTATTCACCCTTTCGTTATTATGTTTCCTTTTCTACAGATATTATCTCCCCAATTGACGTTTCTTGCCTTAAATTTAACAGATATTTATTGCTATTTGATGTGTTTTATTATAAAACATTGACGATTTCCTTTGTACTAAATGTTGCTTAAACCGACAGAATTTTATATTTTCCTTATTTTATGCATTTTAAATTTAAGATACGTTTTTTGAAGTTTCCGGACCTGAAGAGTGTCCTCATATTGGGTGGTATCTATCTTGTTCGATTCATTGTAGGTTGACCAGATATTTCCCACTGTTATGTGACCATGAAACGCACGTAGTCTTTCTCCCCCCTTCGTCTTTTAAACGTAACCGATTTTAATTCTTAGTCCAATATTTCATAGATTTTTAAACTAGTTTTGTACAGTACACTTTTCTTGATGTTGTCTGATCTCCTTCTTCGTGCGAGTTGCACGACGGTGGTTCTTCTCTAAATTATTAATATATATATATGTTTATGTGTGTTTGTGTGTATATTTATATATCCATAAATATGTATGCATGTATATGTGCATGTGCAATATATATATATATATATATATATGGTGGTTGTCTACTCCTTATGCAGAGTTTAACCATCTCCTGTACCTACAACTTAGAACCATCATGGTAGCTATAGTAGAACTAACTTACTCAAGGTATCACACATTGGGACTGAACTCAGAAGTATGTGATTGGGAAGCAGCTACTTGCTATGTTAAGAACAATAGACTGCTGTACACATAGCCCACTGCAAGAATTAGAATCTGGTTCATACTAAGTGACAATGCTGCTTAGAGCAGGGGTTGAAGTTGTGTACTTATAGGTATTTGCTATCATCATATCCAATTTAAAAATGAAATCAAGTGTTATTATAAACTGGATGCAGACTATGATAAAGAATACAACAAATTTCGTCAAGGTAAAAGTAATAGTTTGGCATCAGTAAATATAATTACTGCAAGCCAGTATTATTCCATAGAATATAGGAATAGTTTTTGAATAAGATATTTACTAAAAAGGATAAAGCATATTTCAGAAAATTTTATCCTTTCCTTTTTGCTCTTTATCTTATTTCTTTTGATATCTTTAGATTTATTCAATTGACTCTGCTTACTACACTTTTAATTCAACCCTATCTTAATCTTTACAATTATTTTCAGAAAATAGTTAAATTTTTTTCTTTTTTTCTAATCATTTCTTTGTAAACATCTTCAGTTTCAGCTTCTGTCTCTTTTTTTAAAGTTGCAACTGAATTTTTTTTAAATGCAAAACAATTACAACACACTTCACTCCTGTCTCCTCCTTCTCTTTCAGAATTATCTTTTTCAACATGTTGAAAGTAACATTCATTGAATAATATTTTCTTACATATTAAGTTGTATCATATGTTGAATTGAGATATAATACAGGAAAAACAATATACAAAGAGGCTGAGAAAAGAATAAAAGATAGACAGAGAGAAAGCTAGAGAGACAAACAAGTAGGTTGGTAGGTAGGTAGGTAGATAGATACATATAGATAAAATAGATATAGATAGATAGTTGGATATATAGATAGATGGATAGTAAGACAGATAAATTGATAGATAGATAAATGATTAGATGCATAAATAGACAGATAGATACACAGATGGATAGAAAGATAGATAGATATGTAGATAAGCAAGGTGGTACATAGGTAGGTGTGTACGTAAGTAGGTAATTAGACAGAAAGATAGATAGATGGATAAGTGTATAGATAGATAGATTGATAGATAAATATATAAATAGATAGATAGATTGATAGATAAATATATAAATAGATAGATAGATTGATAGATAAATATATAAATAGATAGATAGATTGATAGATAAATATATAAATAGATAGATAGATTGATAGATAAATATATAAATCGATAGATAGATAAATAAATATATAAATAGATAGATAGATTGATAGATAAATATATAAATCGATAGATAGATAAATAAATATATAAATAGATAGATAGATAGAGAAGTAGATAGATATATAAAGAAAAAGGAAATAAACAGAGAGAAACGAAGAAACAAAAAAGGAAATTGAAGATTGTTGTATTTCCCTTGTTTTATTTGGAAAAACCCCATTAAATCAGAAATAATGGTAACACTATAAAGATCTTTATTCTTGATAAAAGACTGTTTCAATAAATGACTACAATTTTACCCCCTCTTCATTCATTATTGTTCCTATGTCAATAATAGTTTTCAATAAACCACTCTGATGTGTTTGTTGATGCAGAATATTTTTCATAATTATTTTGTACGAAAGAAGTGATTTAGTTCTCGACAGATGGAAAAATTAACAGACTAAAGGACATGAAGAAAGAGAAGAAGCAGGTAATGTTATGGTTTGCAGATGAGTTCTTCTTAATTCATGTTAGAAATTTACTATTGAAATTGTTTCATTACAAAGGAAAATACTTGCAGATTCTTATAATATTGTTTTTAGATAACCATTTCAGGTTTAGTATTATATGACAAAACATGGGCAAAATAAGATTGAAGAAGGAAGCTAGAAACCACATGAGAGCATTGTATGTCCTCAGGAAAATCAGTTAGGGTTAAGGACAAGGAGATACTTAAATACATTATTTACAATTGACGGATATTTGTCCTCATCTTGTTTGTTGTTAACACGTTTCGACTGATATACCCTCCAGCCTTCATCAGGTGACTTGGGGAAATTTCGAACCTGGGTTCTCATTCCTAAAGTATTTTTCGATGTTGTTGTTGTTGTTGTTATTATTAATATTATTCAGGTTCTTAGGAATGAGAGCCCAGGTTCAAAATTTCCCCAAGACACCTGATGAAGGCTGGGGGGGGGGGTATATCAGCCAAAAGTGTTAATAACAAACAAGATGAGGACAAATATCCATCAATTATAAATAATGTACATAATTCCTCATCTGTTAAATATTGAACCGATATACTTAAATATTGATGTATCTTAATGGGAGGGAACTAGAAATCATACCCATAAATGCTAAATAGGAAGGAAGAATATCAGATCTGAGTGAGTGTTTCAACAGTTACCTTCAGACATGCATACAATCACACACAAATATGCACACACACGTGTATGCATGCTCATGCACACACACACACACATATACACACAACTTGCTGGATTTGAAGTACTATTTTAAAGTGAATAAAAACATGACTTATAGAAAATTGGTCACAATCACTATTTTCAACTAATTATATGATATGGCAATGAATGAATTAATTAACCAAGATTTTTCTATATAAATAATATGAGAAATTGGGACCAAGACTTCTGACCTTTTGCTGTGCTTGAGAATACACACAAGATAAGTAAAATTGAGGCCATCCCTATATACAGGTACATCCCTTATAGCCATGTCTCTACCCACTCTATTGCCTGTGAGGTCCTTGACTTGTAAGCTCACAAGGTCTAGTGCCATGTGTAATAAAAAGTACCTGGTTTGGTGTCATGCAAAAGCACCAATAATGGGACCACATTGAACACACCTGTGCCCCGGCCACATGAACGTGCTCATGCCACTGCCACATGAAGCACCCATGCCAGTTTCATTCTATGAAATAACACTGGTGCTGGTGCTGCATAAAAAGCATCCAGCACATTCAGTGAGGTGGTTAGCATTTGGAAGGACATGCAACTGTAGAAATCATTCCAAAACAGACAATTGGAGCTTCGTGCAGCTCTCTGGCTGGCCAGTTTCTGTCAAACCATCCAACCCATGGAAAAGAAATGTTAAATGTTGTTGATGATGATGAGCTATTACATCCTCCAGAAAAAGGTAACATGTCCTTGCGTCAACTTCTCCACACATCAGTGAGACTGTTTCTCTTTTCTGTTTCACATTGGTTCTTCTAATGTCCTGCATCATTTTACATTGAAAATCTGAGACATTAAACCATTCCTAGTTTGATTCATGGGTTTATTTCTCATCATGCATATTGCAATTGAGGTGGGGCACTTCAGTGTCGAACATTAATGTTTTCATGTGTATACAAACTGGATCATCTTAGTGGAATTATAGGCCCCTGGGCCTATGTCTGTAGTGTGACCATGTCTTCAGACAGTACCTCATACATACAAACATACATCGACATATTTTGATGTGAAGCACGGCCTCTCTGGGAGAAATGCTGACATGGTAGCCTTTCTTGGAGTAGTATCAACATAAATGTAACCTCTCTTGGACTTGTGACCTCTACAGTACAACACACTTTGAAGGCTATGCATTTGCAATCAAAGAACTGGAGATTCCAATGAAATACCTCAGGAACAAAAGAGACACTGAAGCCTTTGGAACCCCAAGATGAAACCAAAAATGTAGATTGTCATATTTCAGTGGAAGACACTTCACATATCATTAGCAGCTGCCCCAAAATGTCATCAAGGTATATGCTGACGTGGTACGATGTTGCATAAACAATATACAATGCTATTCAGCAAAAAAGACTGTCCTAGAATATGTAAGTGGAACAGTAAAAATATGCAAGACTTTTCTCAAGTTTAAAATGTGACTTTGTTTTTGTTATTTACATTCCAGTGATGGAATTTTGTACCATTGTTAGGAGTCAACTCGTTCCTAAGAAGAAAAGTTCATATAATTAAAACAGAAGAGAACATACATACACACACACACACACACACACACATATAGGAAACTGAAATTTGGTGTAGGAACATATCTTTTCTAAGTCAAAGGTTATGTGTCTTTACTGAAATTTTTTGTTTTAGCTCCAGACAGAAGAACTAAGAATGTTATATACCCACAAGCATTCAAACTGATAACGGTAAAGTTACTGATTAGAAAGATAATTTACTTAAAGTAATTATCCAAATTAGAGCAGTTTTTTTTAAGCATGTTTTCTGAGAAAAAGAAAATTAGAAGAATAAATTTCACTTGAGGTTCTATAGTTGTTTGTTAATTTCTTTTGTGAATTTATGAAACTCAACTTTAACCTCTTTCTGCATGGTTTTCAAGCAATAATTCAAAGTGAATCAACATTCTCAGATGAACTAAATACTGTCAGATTCTTTTTAAAGCAATTTATACAAAATATAGTGAATTCATGTGATTAATATCTATTTCAGATATTAATAAACATGGGTAAGGTCCAGTATGGTGGCTAATATAAAATATTTCTTAGAATTTTCTTTCAAGTGTGTACAAGAATTATTGTTTTTGTTCTTTCTTATCACAATCTCTTGTATTACTAATTTAGGTAGTGGGGTGGCTAAAAAGTATTTCTAAATTGTTTATGACAATAATAATAAAAAAGACTAAATACCTAAATAAGAATATAAACTTACAATATCTACATCTTTGAGATGATTTATTACATGAACAGAACTCAATTATCAGAATACTAGCTTTGTCATTTGAATTTTTATCTAATCAGCATATTCTTTAATCATCTTTGGTTATCACTTTTCATCTTTAGATGTTTAAATATAATCTTAGGCAAGATAGAGCTGTGGAGTGTAGGGGAAGCAAAATGTTGGATATATGATTTGTATAATTTTGTTGAGTTCTTTCATGCACTGAGTTCAAATATTGCTGAGGTCAGCTTTGATATTTATCCCTGTAGAGTTTGTTGAAGAAGTACTTGTCATGAAGGAGATCAATTTGATTAACTATACCTTTTCCCTAAAAATTAGTGGTTTTGCACCAAATAAAAATCAATATTAATGAATGGTGATTCTGTAGAACAGTAATAGAGGACCACACTAAATTCCGGTCAGCTTTAAGTTCTGAACTCTTACATTCTCATTTTACATCCCACTAGTGTTAGCTTTATTCTCCATCTTTCGAGGTTTAATAATGTAGCAGTCATTTACTGAGGTTTATTTAGTTCAGTATACTTCACCTTTAGCAATTTGTTACTTTGTGCTACAAATCCTTAAGAAATCTTTATATTTGGTTAACTCTTTGGTGTTTAAACCAGCCATATCTGGCCCAAACATCCCAGTTGTTTTATGTTCAAACTGGATAGATCTGGCTTCTCACATCTGCCCTACAATGTCATTCTGATGACAAACAACCACTCTAATGAAATCTCAAAGCTGCAAGATAATTATATGCTTAATTCAAAACAATATGAATGCATAAGCATTACCTTTGATGGAGTAATCCGAATGCTAAAGGGTTAAGCATTCATGTATTTAATGACTGTTTTTTCATGTTAGCTTGGATTGTGATAGGGTAGTTATTTTGAAGCAGGATTTAATACCTGAATGCTCTGTTTGTTGCCACCTGTTACTTGTTTTTCAAAACGGGGATATGTTAATACAAATTAATTAGATTAAATATCTTTCAGATATTTACGGCTAAGGATTTGTATCTAATGCTAGTAATTATATATAATATGGAATGATCCAGAAGTACATAATCCCTTATTATTTTTTTCTTCAACAAAGTCTTGAGTAAACTTTGTTTACGATTTCTTATTGTAAACAATTTAGAGATATAGCTGTAGAATAGCTTTAGGTATATCTACTTGAGGCATATGTACAAACAACGAGGTCAGACGAAGGAATATTTTTAAGTGATATTTTTACAGTTCCCAACAGAGGGATTCCCTTGAGAGAATTAGACTTAAACATTGAACAAACCTAACAGCTATCCGGATGCAACTTGATTTATTGTTTAGTTAACTACATTCCTTTTATGTTTCTTTTTATACTTTACTCTCTGACCATTTTCCGCCAAAACATTTCTGACCAACCTTTCAAACATTCCTCTTTTGTCAGTAGAAAGCAAGAGGGAAAGAAAGAGCAATGGAGGCAGACATACACAGAGAGACAAAGCAAGAGACCTTCTGTTACTTAAGAGGTTACAATTCTCTGAAATGGTAAAGAGAGGCAGTGTCTAATCACATGACAGATCAGAGTTCTCTCTCCTTGTTTATAAGCTGGAATCTCATCAATCAAAATATCATTGTATAGATATGGGTTACTGTAAACAAAAGATCAACCAAATGAAGGGAACCAGCCCTGTTACAAAACAATTCTGTTGAAATTTTAATCCCATTCTTTACTAATGAGTAGACAAAATAAAGAGAGGTAATATCTATTCCCACATAAATGAGGAAAGAAACTCTCATATCGACTTTTAGCAAGATGCTCTCATGTTTATATGAGTGTGCATTTTGCATGAGAAACCTGTGTAAGAGTTTCTCTCATTACATCTGCTACAGTAAAGTTTGTTCTGATAGAACATCCTCGTTTACATGGGAATAAATATTACCTCTTGGTAATTAATACTGCCTCTATTGCTAATATATTGACAAAATAAAGTTTTCATCTATATCATTCTTTGTGATGAGGTTGAATAAAATTAAAATGTTTGAAACCATTTTAATATTTTTACTCATAGCAATTTGTCTTCCTTCTTTTCAATCCTCACAGGTACATCTATAGGGAAAAGCTGTCTTATAGTAAAACACCATCTTCATATCCATTTTAATGTGGATGTTTTGTTAGAACACCAAACACTGTGGTATTAATCATGAGAGGACCTCTCATATGGATACATGATGCATAAAAGTAATAAAAGGCACACACACACACACACACACATATATATATATATATATATATATATATATATATATTGGAAATGTGCTGTGCGTGAGAAGACCCAGCAAGCCAAGTAAGATCGTTGCCAGTGCCCCTGGACTGGCTTGTGCGGGTGGCATATAAAAGACACCATTTCGAGCGTGGCCGTTTTCATGCGGGTGACACGTAAAAGCACCCACTACACTCTCTGAGTGGTTGGCGTTAGGAAGGGCATCCAGCTGTAGAAACTCTGCCAAATTAGATTGGAGCCTGGTGTTGCCATCCGGTTTCACCAGTCCTCAGTCAAATCGTCCAACCCATGCTAGCATGGAAAGCGGACGTTAAACGATGATGAAGATGATGATGATGATATATATATATATATATATATATAATTTACAGATATGAATTATCCACTATGGACATCAACACTGCCAGATAATGCGATTTTAATGTACTGCATTGGCAGTGAGACGTGGCTGGTGGTAGCAAGCTGGTGACTGTCACTGATGAGATGCAGCACATTGAAATCACATAATCTAGCAGCTCCAGCACCCATAGCAGACATCTCTCACCTGATTGTCATATAAATATGTGTGCTTTTATGCACCATGTGTTTATATGAGAAATTCTCTAAAGGTGAATAATTCAGTGTTCTGATACAACATCTACAGTAAGTTGGATATAATGATTGCCTTTTTATATTAATACTGCTCTTGTAACTGATAATTAATTTTTAATAAGTCTGCCGACTATTTATGAAACTAGAGCATGAAAAGTCACTGGAATTCTATATCTTGTTGGCATGAGCTCTGCTGGCAGTTCCAAAGTGCATTGCAGATGATTCTCATCTGCCAACGATATAAATATGTCTGCTTTTATGCACCATGTGTTCATATGAGAGATTCCCTCAAGGTTAATCACACAGTATTTAGTGTTCTAACAAAACATGCATATTAGAGTCGGATATAAAGATTGCTATTTAGTGTTAATACTGCTACTGTTACTGATGATTAATGTTTTATGATGTTTCATTTAGTATAAAGCTACATTTGAATAATAATGTATTGTAGAATTGTATTATATTTTATCTGAAACATATTTTTAGTGCTCAGTTCATGAAAGGTAAAAGTTGATTTCAAATTCATAGCAGTAAAATTCATGATGAGCAAAAATGAATATGAATAGTTAAAAACAAACTTTTAGATATTGCATAGCTATATAAAATAATTTTGCTTCATATTCTTTTGAAATATATATTTTTTAAAGTTAAATATGTATATATTTTGGAAATGTAATATAAAATTTATTGTTTTGATAAGAAGAGAAAGATAAGAAACTATGATGTAACTACTTCGCATACTTTGCAAAGTGAAGCTATAATTGCATGTAGATTTTCAAAAGGTATATATTACATCATATTTCAAATGAGCTAGGAATATTGTATAGGTTATTATTAAATGAGAAATTAAACATGTCACCAGGAAATGTAGTGCTATGGAAATTAAGCAAACCAGGTTACATTGTATATTACCATCATTCTCATTGTCGTTGTCATCATTATGATCACCACCACCATCCGCATTATCATCGTTGTTGTCCCCACCACTACTATTACTGCTTTACTACCATCATCATGATGACTTAATGTCCACTTTTCATGCTGACATGGGTTGGATGGTATGACAGGAACTGACAAGTCAGAAGACAGTGCCAAATGTCAACTTTGGCATGGTTTTTATGGCTAGGTGCTGTTCCTAATGCCAACACCATGGACAAATAAAAGTCTGTCATGTAGTCATAGATTTTAATTTAGCAGATCTATGTTCAAGGAATAGCTACTGTATAGCATTTTCCGGTAACCATTAATCTAAGACCACATTATCCAACATAATCTTAGCTATCATAATTTTAAAGATATTTGACTGTGAATAAAGGGGAATTCAACTACTATTTCTAGCATTTTACAGCAGGAGTAAAATTCTATATTTATTAAAATGGGCCTCCCATACATTACATTTCAGATTATTCAAAGTATTCTGAATTACATTATTAAATAATTGAATTGAATTAATATAGATGTCTTTTTGTATTCAAAAGCACAATGTTTGATTTAAATGTGTGTGTGTGTGTGTTCTTCCCAAACTTCTTTACTTCTTTAAATCTTTTAAAATCAAAATGAAAACATACATTTAAAATAGATCTTTCTCAAATTATTCCCAATTGAACTTTAAGTCGAAATTTCTGAGCAATTTGATATTATTCATTACACTGCAGAACAAAATTTGCTGCTGACTAACTTAATATGTTGTCAGTAACCTATGCAATGAGTTGACCTTTTGTATGCCATTATCACTTTATAATGTGTCCATGGCCAATAAATTTTCTTTCACTTGACCAGTCTACCTAACTTGTAAATAAATTCCATGTGGGTGTGCAGCATATTGCTATAACCAGTGATTGTGTTATACAATTGACAAATGATTAATTGATTTTTCTCCTTTGAGTTCAAATCTCATCCTCGTAATGATGATTATGATGGTGATTATGATTATAATAAGGACGATGATGATGACGACGATGATGATGATATTAATCCTTTCTATTATAGGCACATGTCCAGCAATTTTGGGTGAGGGAATAAGTTGATTACAACGACCCTAGTGTTTGTTTGGTACTTATTTTATTGACCCCAAAAGGATGAAATGCGACGTTGACCTCAGCAGAAATTTGAACTCAGAATGTAAAAATGGATGAAATAGCAGTAAGCATTTTGTCCGGCATCCTAATAGTTCTGCCAGCTTGCTATCTTAATAATAATAATAATAATAATAATAATAATGGAGCATGAGATGAAGGGGGTTTAATGAAAATAGGTTGCATAAGGTGTGGAGTTTTATATACGATCAGATGAAGGAAAAAGATTGTATGTGATAAAAGGTGTACATGGATGATAATTTTCCAGATACAAGAAGACCTCAAGGCCAATCAGAGAGCACCACAGATCCAAGATAACACTGGCCACCAAAAGCAAATACCTTCTTACTGTTGATCAACCTACAGCTGCTTGCCAAGACTAGTTCTATACTCTCTCAACATTTTAGCCATAATCACACACCATTATAGAAGAGTGTTTCTCTTAACAGCTTTACCTACCTTCCTTAGCAGAACTTTAAGATGTCACTGAATAAGTGCATGCAAAATGGTTTCATCACTTTACTCGATCTTGTCCAACCTTGTCTGAAGGCTCTTCCTGTTGAGTTTCATTCAAACCTACAGTGTTTGACCTGAAAAGCTTCTGAAAGAGAGAAGCCAGTTTATTCTCGTTGACATCTGGAGTTTCTACAGATTATATTTGTCTGACTGATTCAGGCTGGTGATTGCCTGACAACATTCCATAATTTACTCTATGTTGGTTTTCCTTGATTCAAAGCTGCATGACACTCAAAGAGATGGGCTGCAGCAAGATATGCCACACAAACCAAAACCACATCACTGTCTAGGAATCTCTGTAGGTAGTGCAGCTGCAATGTATATCAGTGTCAGACACTGCCTACAGGCTTAGTGTAGTAGATAAAGGTGCAGTGCATTCACTTAGAGATTTTGAGTTCAGTTGCAGGCAAGGCACTAAGATGAATCGCAAGACACCTGAATAAGGCTGGAACCTACACAGCCAAAACATAATAAAAGCAAAAACCAAGATGAGGACACCTTTCCAGCTAATGATAAGTAAATGTTACAATGTTTCAATGTCCTTAGGTGGTTAAAACAATTATTCCATATGTAATTGCTTCAGTTTCAATAGGCCGTCTCAGATTAAGTGGCTTACCAAACAAGTATGATCCCATCCATCTGTCCATTTTCTCTGCCAGATATTCCAGGAAGGGTCATAGAGGTAGAGTCCTCAGGCTTCCCTTCCATAGGGTCCTATCAGAAGCAGCTGTCATTAAATTTTCTGGCTAGAATTCCAAGCTTGACCACTGAAACTATAGATATTATCCAAATATCTCACTCAGGAAATAGATTACAAAGGCAGCTGGTAATAGCTATTGCTATACATCATATGTTCTTGGATTGCTCAAGACAGGTGGAAAGTGAGGTATATTTATCATCTCCACTTTTGTTCACAGTGAAAGAGTGCAGCATAAAGTAATGAAATTTACTTGAAATTTAATCAGCCATTTGTTTACGTTATACATTATAATTTCATTATTTTTGTTAACTATTATATTATTCATAACATTATGCATTACAGATTAACTATAGTTAATTTTACTCATTGTATAAATTGCCAAAATCAAGTTACAAGTGACTGAAATGCTTCTGAATGCTTTTTTTAAATATTTGTTCAGCCATCAAACATTTATGGATATAATGAAAATAAAGCTACATCATATTTTCATTCACCTTTTGTTTCCATCAACATTTTATGCATATATGTAGAGTTGCATAAGTTGTGTTCTCAGAATTAGTTCGTACACTGTGGTATTGCTATTGTAATGAAAGATATGTAAACACAGCAACCATAAATCTAAGGATATCAAACTGACATAAAAATTGTGGATTTGGCAGTATGAGTAGAGAAACAAAGTGATATTCAATTGTCTTTTTACCTTCAAAGTTGAAATCTCATCGCAGCTGACTTTGCTTTTCATCTTCCTGTGTTAGTAAGTACCAGTCTAGAAATTATTTTCACTGTGGAAAGTGGAAGTATGGAACTCAAAAAACAATGTAAGGGAAACTTTGTTTCAAATTAGTTACTAAACTATATATATTGTGCACTTTTCCTTCTACTAGTAAAGCCAAATGTGTATGTGTACACACACAAATGCATGCATACATACATACATACATATATACATGGTTACAAATATACATACATGATGGCTGCAAATTGGTTTGATGTGGTTATTCGGTCCTGCTAGGGACCATTCATTTATATAGATGTATACAGCATCTTCTAGTAGATGTTACTGTATTATTTTGGTGAACATCCCTGCTTTCACAATTATTATGCTGATCTTTTTTGATATAAAATAACAATTTTCATAAAGGTTAGGAAGCTAAGGTAATATTATATAATACAATACTGTACAATCATGTAACACGATACTATACATACATGCATACATATACATTGCATACTATAAATAAATCAAAAGTAGTGTGTATGATGTTTCTACAGAATATCGACATTGAAAACTGAGTTGGATTTGAACATAAATGAGTGTTTTGTCCCAGTATTTTAAAAACCATAAAGGTCTGTAAATTAGATGCTTTAATTTCTGTAGGTATCAAGAATGAAAATATTGCAAGATTTTCATTGAGTGCATAAGCAGGAGAAAAAAATGGGAAAATTCTGTGAAATTAATTTAGGCTTCAGAAACTTACATCTTTCAAATGATATTTGTTACATACAAATGCATGGAAATATGCTTATGAAGTGATCCATTCAATCTCCTCCATTCTGCTTTGAGAAGAGTAGTTTAGATCTAGGATGATTGATAGCTAAATATAGAAACATATTACAAGATAGATATGTTAAGAAAATTAAGTAGGAAAGAGATTGTTAGTTGTATGTCATACTGACAGAAAATGCAGTTAAGGAGTTTAATATGCTGTCAGTATTAACTGGTGAAAAGAATCATAGAAATTGGTAACTGGATGTATAAACAGAAATGGAGGGTTGGAGAATATGAAGAGGAAGATAGACAGAAATAACATGAGATGTGTAAGAAGATAACTAACAAAATACAAGGCTTGTAAACAATCGTCTTTGCTCATGGCAAATGTAGGGGTTTTAACTATCTCTATTGATTCATATATATCGGTAGAAGAGTTTGGCTAATGAGAAAATAAAGCAGCAAAGTGAAATGATCTAAATATGGAATTCTGCAATGGAATTGTGACAAAAGAATGAAGCTGAAATTAGAGGCAACAGCATGAATTAATCTGACCATTACAAAATGGAATATAGATAATAAAACACAGCATACCAGTTGAAGTTATGTCTTTAGGTGTAAGTGCTTGGGGCTAAGGTTAAAATGGACAAGGTGCCTTAATTATTGGTCGATTACGTTTCATAAAAAGGCTCATGTAAGTAAGATTATGATGGTGTAGATGTTGAAGTACAGTGGAAATTTGTTAAAAACAGATTTAATTAATGCTAGGAATATTTTTGGATTTAACCATAAAGAGAAGCAATAATAAAATTGATTTTGTATGTTAAAGGATATGGGAATGTTGTAGAGAGATTATTTATAATGGAGAGAAGATAAACATTCTCATAGGTTCTGGTGATGGTGGCAACTTGTTACTTTGATAAAATGTTTTGTGTCTGAAACTTGCTTTTCTTTTCATTGTTATCAATATTCTACTCATCACCAATAATTTTGCTACTATTCTCACTGTTATACAACAGGTCAGTATTACTATTGTTATTATTGTAGATATTACCTCCTACAATATATCTAACTTTAGTTTCTTTATGCTTCGATGAGATGCTTCTACTATCTGTGGCCCCACCAATTTACATACATTCCAGTATTCTTGAATCATTTTCATGGGTTTACTTTACTGAATGTTTTATCATGTCAACAACACATAAAATTCAGTGATACTGTCGGTGCTTGCTGCAAGCAAATGAGTATGACTTTTGGGGGAATTACTTCATATTGTATAACTACTTGAACCATTTCTAACTGGGTACTTCTTCAGTTATAACTATACATTGTGCTAAGTGTTATTTCAATTGATATATTGCGAATGTTGTCATTATCGTCTTGATCCTCATTACCACTCTATCATCATTGTCTTCATAGCCATCGTTGTCATCATCATCGTCGTCATCGTCATCACCATCATTATCATAGTCATCATCAAGCATTTATTTTCTCCTAACAAGTTTGAATACAATATGTTTATCATACTGCATATGATTACAGTCTTTCATAATCTCAGTTTTGAGATTTAACTTCACCATTCTTGTCCATGTTTACCTCAATTTTTTTCCCCTGAGCATACAAGCTCCAAAACACAACAGATTATTAAACATGTTCCACATCTACTTTAGCTGCAGACATCTTGGGTGTCTTCAGTGGAGTCTACTTTTTTTGCAAGCATTCAGGCTAAGTCTTTGGTTTGAGGATATCTTTCACCAGTCTCAGAGGCCCTGTGTTAGGTTATGGACATTGTTTTACCTCCTGTTTAATATATACATATATATATATACATACAGGGTGTTTCAAAATATTTGATATCATTTACAATGTAAATATCACAGAAACTACAGAGTCAAAGCAAATGAAACTAAACAGGTTTGATGTTGAGCAACATAAGATTTATTTATCCAAATTTGAATGAGAAATTCAAACGTATGTTCAATATGTGCACCGCCTGAGGCATGGTACATGTTAAGTCAGTAGACCAGCTCCTCCCAAACACACTGCAGCATGTCTTGTGTAACAGTCTCCAATGTGGTAGTGATTCTCTGCTGGAGTTCCTCTAGGTTTGCAGGAAGTGGGGGAATATAGACCGGGCACTTCACATAGCCCAAGAGAAAAAAATCACATGGTATCAGGTCAGGTGAACATGACAGCCATTTCAACAGCACATTGTCTTCATCACCAGCACACCCAATCCATCTCTCTCGCAGATTGTCATTGAGATAAGCCTGCACCATGAGCTTCCAGTGAGGTGGAGCCCCGCCCTGTTGAAAAATGAAGTCTTCATGTCCATTTGTAATGAGCTCATCCATTAGCCTGTTCTGAAGCATTTACAAATAAACATCGCTTGTCACATATCTCTCAAAGAAAAACGGGCCATGAAGATGGTACAGAACACATTCACTTTTGGTGAGTCCCTCTCATGTTCAATTGTAACAAGGGGATTTTCTTTGTCCCAAATGTGAACATTATGCTTATTGACTTTGCCATTCATATGAAATGTGACCTTATCACTGAAAACAAGACATTCCTTGAACTTGGCTTCTTCAAGTTTCTCTTACATATCAACACAGAATTGTTTGTGCTTTCACTTGTCATCTGCCGTTATGGCCTGAATGAGTTGCAGCTTGAAGGGTTTCATTAGAAAGCATTTCCTCAGGACACGCCAAACTCTCATTGGAGGAATCTGGGTTTCCAGATTTGTTCTTCTTATGGACTTTTGGGCTTTGCAAAAGTTTTTGGTGAACCTACTTGACCATCTCTTCTGATGTTAGTGGTCGTCCAGATCCTTTTGCCCTGCACAGACAGCGTTCCTCTTTGAATTTTTTCGTGCCATGTCCAAATATGCATTGCCATTGGTCACTTTTTTGAGAACTCTCTCACAAATGCATGCTGTACAGTACTGTTCAACTGTGTTCGAACATAGTCCAACACACAAAATGCCTTTTGTCTTCCAGTGAATGCCATTTCCATACCTGAAAAGATAAACATATCAAACATTAAACATAAAATTTTGACCAGTTTCAATACATGCTTTTAAAATTTGAAGTCATTTGAACAAGAACTGGCAAAGTTATTAGATTGCAAAATAATATCAAATTGTTTGAAACACCGTGTATAAATATATATATATATATATATATATATATATATATATATATATATATATATATATATATATATATATATATATATATGGCACGTAAAAGCACCCATTACGCTCTTGGAGTATTTGCCATTAGGAAAAGGTATCCAGCCATAGAAAACCATGCCATTTTTTGTGTTGGCCCAGATTATTCTGTTAACAATTATCACAACATTGTTATAGAATTAATTGCACTTGTAAGACTTTAATTTAGAAATAAGAACTTACATGCATGTAAAGGAAATAGTTACTACCATATCTTCACTACCTTTAAGTAAGAGTAAATTTAATAATAAATAACCGGAAATTATTATTACCATTCCTCACTTGTTTAATTTATATAGTTTTTGCTGTAATTGCATAATGTTTTTCTCTAAGACTTAATATCATTATAACCTAGAAAGCAATATATTTAGCAGTAACTGACTTAATATATATCTTATAATATTGAAAATATATTTCAAAATGACAATTATTTTGAATAATATCATTACCTTACAGATTTCAACAATTATCACTGAATACTTCCCATTTTGAAAAGCATGCGATGAACATTAAATAATGCTAGGCAATTAAAGGAGATTTCATCATTAAAAGTAATTTATAATAACTGCAGTACAAAAAGAATGTAGAAGCTTTTTGAAGTATTTTGCACATTCACAAAGTTGACTTTGTTGTGTAGAAAAGTGAAATAGCATATAGAGTAACATATAAAAATGTGTTTAATTATAATTGATATCTTTCATCTGAGATAAGAAACACCTGTTTTACATTACTGACAAGAGACAATCACAATATTTAAAACAAAAGCAATAGTTGATAATAACCAGATGCATTGTTAGTTAATACTATTTGTGTAAATTATTATTGCAACTTGTATTTAACTGGGAAATATTGCTAAAGAACTTGATAGTTAAAATTTTATACTCAGGCATTCAACTTAATTTCATAAATAAATTAATGAATTATTCTTTTTCTTTCTTTTTATATGACACATACATGTTCTTTATGTAGAATAAAGAAACAAATTAACTTTCAATTTGGAAACCACATTATTCAAGTTTTATATTTGGTTAATATATAATCATGAGAATATTGGGCTTTTTTACACCCTTATTGCTCATTAAATATGTTAACATTAACTTAGAGATAATTTTTAATGCAATGTCACATTCTAATTATGTATTTTTTTAACTTGTTCTATTTTACTCACACTAACAAATTAAAAGCTTGTTCATTGACTTCATTATTCTTTCATAATTACTCTGACAAGTATATAGAAATTTAAGCTTTGGTGAGAAGGTCAGAATAAGACTGAAACATTTTCAATGATATCTCCCAGATCAGCCCTCCACCAGAAAAAAAAAAGTGGAAGTATATTTGTTATAGACTAATACAGTTTTGACCTCACTGTGTAACTGTTTCTAGTTGTTTTAATAATAAGTATGTTGACACTTACTTAAGTGTTATTTTTTATGCAGATGTGGTCTGTGAGTTATTTACTTTAAATAATTCTAGTTTTACATGTCAACAAAGATATTCAGTGAGTCTGTTAGCAGTACTCCAAAAAGTATAAAAATATATATTATGCTGATAAGGTCAGAATAAATCCGAAAGGTACCCACACAAAAAAATTAATAAAAGATATCATTATCGTTTTTTTTTCTCCTTATATGCTTTGTATTTTTAGTTAGACCTTAAATATTCTATGTATTAATAATATTGATGCTAAGTGGAGTGGAATTTTGCTGTGCAGAAGCTTGTCATATATATTTTTCGTTTAATCTATTAGTGACCTATTTCTCTCATCTGTTATAAAGTAAACAAATTCAATCAATTTATTTGCTATTTATCATATTTTTAGCTGAGTTTATTGAGATAAATAAATTAAATAATTCGTTGGGTGGTAAAATGAACACCAGAAAAACTATTTCAATTAATTATGCCTTAGTATAGGCATAGGTATGGTGATACACTGGTGTGGTAGTGTGGTAAGAAGCTTGTTTCCTTGCGTTGTTGTTTTTATTCTTGTGCTTGTTCTTGTTTTTTTTAGATTTATATGTATGTATATATATAGGGGGAGAATTCACAAAAAAAAACAAAAGACAAAAACAATTGGTGTAGAAAACAAACAGATGTATTAGTATAATGCTTGGGGAGTGAAAAAGTTTTTAACGTTTCGAGCCTACGCTCTTCCACAGAAAGGAACTCAGAAAGAAACAAGGAGAGAAAAAAGAATGTGTAGTGGCTAGCAATCTATCATGGCGAATGATATATATATATATATATATATATATATACAGGATACGCACATACTCACATAATCAAAGTTTAGATTTAAGATTAAAATCTAAACTGTGTTTTGGGTATGTCCCTAGTAGTATGTTGGCAAAGCATGTTCACTGCTTACGTCTACCTGGCATTATCCATGATAATTGCAGTCGTCACTGTATCTACATTAGGAGTTCCTCAGAGCACGTTGAATATAGTAGAAACAACTAATACGGAAAATAGAGTATACTGGAAACTTTATTTATTGCAATGATCCTTTCGACAGTTCCTGCACCACTCTCTTGTGGGTGGGAAATTATACAATGAATTCCAATGTATCTTGCAGTGCAGAAGCATTTCTTTGAGTGATATAACTTGGTTTCTCATTACATAAGGGACGTTTCACTCTTAAGCTTAACTAAAGCATGTTGAGAGTAGTCATATCTAAAATATATGACTAATATCAACATGCTTTAGTTAAGCTTATTTAATGATAAACCACGTTATATTTAATGAGAAACTATGTTATATCACCTGAAGTGATGCTTTTGCACTGTAGGGTACATATGAATTCATTGTATAACTTCCCACTGACAAGAGAGCAATGAAGGATGTGTCAAAATGATCGTTGGGATAAATAAGATTTCCAGTATACTCTATTTTCCATATGAATTGTTTCTACTATATATATATATATATATATATATATTATGAAGATGTGCTTGCATAGCAAGTGACGTGATCTGAGAGTATGTGCCAAAACAAAAACTATTGCTGCATGGAAGGTGTTTAAAAGCCATTTAAAAACACACAAAAACTGTTAGATTCAATTCAACATTTAAATTTAATTTGCCAAACTATTTTCGTCACTTTGAGACCATGACCTGTTCACTGACAAAATTCCATGCTGCATTTTTTTGTGTTTTTAAATGGCTTATAAACACCTTCAATTCTGCATTATATATATATATATATATATATGTACACATACACACACACACACACATTTATATGTATATATTTTGGGAGTAGACTGAAGCTGTAAAAAGCCTTTTGTATATATATGTGTGTATGTACTTGTGCCCGTATAGCTGCTTGTGGATGTGCCTGTGAGAATGTTTACATTCTGAGTTTCATAAGCAAAAGCTAAAGACAGTGATGTTTCTTAAGATTTCCTAGTCAGTAAAGCATCTAGTAGCTCTGAACTTTCAAAGATGACTGTTATGAAAATTCTATTGATTGAAAAATAGGTAAGGAAGGGCAGCCACCTGTAAAGTAATACTTCATCTATGTGCATTCATCTAACCCATGCTAGTATGGAAAAATACTAAAGCAAATGAAGGAATATAAACATACACCTCACATCAATGCATAGATACATATACACCTCCACGTGTGTGTGTGTGTGTGTGTGTGTCTGAGATTCGCTATTATCACTTTATTCATGCACACACGTAAACACTGAGTGGTGCCTGGTTATTTCAGTTATTATCCATAGGGTAATTTTACTGAAAATATCAACAGATTTGAGAAGTGTGATAATTTAATATATTTATATAAACATCTGGCTTACATGTATATATATATATATATAAATAGATAGATATACACATATATATTCATGTGTGTACATGCGTGTTAGTATATCTGCATGTATGAATGCAGGTATATATTCATTCATATATATATATATATATATATATATATATATATATATATATATATATATATATAAACACACACATATATAAAAGAATGCGTCCATGTATGTGTGTGTGTATACATGCATTCTTTCTTATTCTATTTTTCTCTCTCTCTAAATATATATTGTATATAATAATAGCGGAGACATTTTGTATCTAGCCATGATATATAAATATAAATATTGAATGGTGAACATTTGAAAAGGTAATGCAATATATTTCTTCATGGGAGTTGAACCATAAATCTCTTAGGAAGCATGAAAAACTGCTCTTCACTATATGATGATGACATCACCATTTTGGTCATTGAATTATGATGCATGCACATTTTTATCAGTTTTATGTAAATTTATCTTATGCTTGCTAATATGCATGATGCATTTAGTGTTTACCCTATAACATAAATTATTTGCATGCTAGATTGTTACATATTTTTTATGCTATAGCATCACTTTTTGATGAATAGATTAGAATTCAACCCAACAAATATGAAATAATAGCTGGTTATTGTATGATTTGTATCAAGGGAATGAAAGTATTTTTATTAGATATTAATTTCATACATTAGCTCAAAGCAAAAAAAATTGAGGAATGAATATATTTGATTTATTGAATTGAACTCAATAAATGTCTGGTTCCTATTTCTCTTTACACCACATAGTAATGAGGGCGGGCTTTACTGATTCCAGTTTAGAAGACTTTTGAGATGAGTGGGTGGGAGGGAGGAGGTGTCTTCAAACCAGAAGCCTGGCCCTAATGTTTGCAGCAAATTGGATGTCATTCAAGGCATCATAGAACCAGTTGATGGTGTTAAACTAGACAATAGATTAAGTCTACTATCTATGTAAGATATAGCAGGATTTGAACTCAGAATGCAAAGTACCGAGACAAATGCCTCAAGGTTTCCTCTCTAATGCTCTAACAATATTACCAAATTATTGCCCTAGATTGGTACTCTGTTCAATCATCTAAGGATTAAAAAATATCTAAATAAACTATGATGAGATTTGAACTTAGAATGCAGGGAGTTTGAACAAAGAATTTTTTTATCTGATGTTCTGACAACTCTGGTAATTTGCCATCTATGTTAACTCCAAGAAAAAATAAAGTGTAAGTCTGAACCCAGTGAAACTGAACTCTGATTATTGACAAATTGTAAATACAAATGTTTGACTCTATGCTAGTGACATTAGCTGTCACTTAGTAACTATCACATGATCATGCGAATGACACAGTTTCCAGTTTACTGTCAATGATAATGCATAAACAAAGCATTTTCATTACCACAGCGAGACAGTATTGTGCAATTTTTAAAAACATGCAGATACATACCTAAATGTTAAGAATTGCTAAAGGATTGTCTAGGGTGATGTAATTGTTGTGCAGAAAATAGTGGAACTTGCGTATTTGCTTCTTGGGCTTAGAAGAAAAGTTAGCTGTGAGGTATTCGGTACAGTACTCTATTCTTTGACTGCCTTTTTATCTATTTTAAAATTATATATTTGTTTCTTTTTAATTAGATAGAGGAAAAATTTTATTTTATATTTTCTTTGTAAATTGAATGTCTTTTAGCTAATGGAACAATTCCAAATTTAATTATATTGCAGTCCATGTATTTGCATATACATACAGGTGTCAAATAGTTTAATGGAATTTGTTTGCAAAATGCAGATTTTATATTCTTGGGTGCCCCCTTTTATATATAGTGTCCAGGTTCATTGCATTTCCTATGGCATCTGCAAGTGTGTTTACATCTGGATGTGTTTCTTTTATGGAGTCACTACCATATACAAGGATTACAGGCTGATATTAATTTCCATATAATGCTACGACCTTGATTAACCTAATTTCAAAATAAATGTGCAGAGTTTGAAATAGCAGCATGGAAAACAGACATCAGAAGTACATGATGAGGAGGGCTACATCATAATTATCGTCGTTGTCACTACTGTCATCATCGTCATTGACGTCGGTGGCATCATCATCATCATCATCATTTATTGCTGTCATTTGTGATCTTTTTTGTGTGGGCGAGCATCTTGAGGTTGAATTTCTTCACCTCTACCTGTAATGTTTTTCCACTAGGCACTTTGTAATTCAACAGTGAGCATCATATGTATGACATATCCATATGAGCACAGCCATGTTTCTTACATATATCTATAGCTCATTTTTGCTCTATCGATCATGTGCTTTAATGTAATACATTAAGCAGATCGTGCTCACTTAATTTCTTTCAGACTATGTACATTGCTAACAAGCTGATACATACGTTTCACAAACATGCAGCACTTTTGTACACAAGCATCACACAATTTACTCTTCATTTTGAAAAAAACATCCCTTAATTGCAAGTAGTAGTATTGTTCTCCAAGCACTCTCCATCTTCTTCCATTACTCACTGCTATACTTTTAGAGTACTTCCACTGATAATTATGTCACATGGGAAGAGAAGCTGCCAACTATTTAGGTGTTTTCGCTTTAGGTGTTTTCGCTCAATAAACACTCACAACACCCGGTCTGGGAATCGAAACGGTGATCCTATGACCGCAAGTCCACTGCCCTAACCATTGAGCCATTGTGCCTCCACAAAGATAGCAGTAATTTCTTGGATACTCTTATGAAAATAATACTAATATCAATGGGTCATAAGAGAATTACCATAATCATGTTAGTAATATATTCTACATATATGAATGTGCATGCACGCACACACATACACACACACAGTCATACATATCGAAATGCAGTAAGAATTTTAAACTAATTTCATGGACACAACTGATAAAAACCAAAATTTAATGTCAACTGATCATTAACAATGAATATAAATCAGGATCCCAATAAACTAACAACGATCTTTAGCAGCAAACTATGATGATTTATCACAGATAACTCGGAAAAGTTAATGAATTTATAAATAAATGAGTAAAAATAGTAAATTTATTCAATTCAATCTGTCTTTAACATCCTGTAATGAATTCATCCATTCACACAAACTAACTTATATTTACCTTGTTTTGTTATCTGCTTCCACAAATCTGACTGTTCTTATTCTTTTTCGATACCTTTCTAATTCCTTCTACATTTTCTTCAGGTTTTCCTCTTCCTCCCTATCACTATCATCTTATTCATTTTTTAACATCATTATCATCACACCCCACTTTTCTTCTCCTTCTCCTCCTTCTCCTCCTTCTTCTTCTTCTTCTTCTTTTTCTTCTTCTCATTATCATTATTATTATAATTATTATTGCTGTTATTATTATCATTATTATTATTATTATTTGTTATTTCAATCCTATTCCTTATTATCACCACTCTTTCTTTTAAATGGCTTGATTCTAAATGGATTTTCTCTGAGAGATGATCTAGCTTTGATATGGCATTCAATCAACCAGCTTGTTATAGAATATCTGCAGAATATAAAATTACTTCTGGGAAAATTCAGAATATTATTCTACAGAAATATTTGTAGATATGTTAAATAATTCTATTTCCCAAAAGAGTTGTTGAATTTGTGATGCAGCTTTATTTCATCATCATCATTACCAACAGCACCAGCACCAGCAGCAGCAGCACCACCACCACCACCACCACTGCCACCACAACCACCACCACTGCCACCACAACCACGACCAATGCCACCACAACCACGACCAATGCC
>NC_068984.1:30310880-30314030 GCF_001194135.2 Octopus bimaculoides
TTTTCAAAAATATAATTTTGTTTCTTTGTGAGTATTGTTCAAAAGCTATTTCATATCAAATTTATAGTAAGATAAGAAGATAAATATATTTTTTTTTAAATGCAGTTCATTTCTAACTTGATATTGCCAAGATAGATAACAATTTTAAAGAAAATAGCTAGAAATTGGCATCATACAAAATCAGAAACATAAGCTTATTGTATAAGAAACTAAAAATCAACAGAAGAAAGAAGTAGATTTTCATGCTTATAATATACTAGTCTGATAACTATGAAATTAAGATGATCCATAAATGGATAACAGAATAATCTCTTTCCCATATAACAGCAAAAAGTTATTTTCCTCTCAAATTTTCACTGAATTTTTGCTCTTTAACATTGCAGGAGCTCTGTAGTTGCAAGGACATATCTTTAACAGTGTAAATGTATCATTGCTGTGATTATTGAATTACTGCTCTAATTATTAATACTGGTAAAATGCACCCATGTTGGCGACACGTAAAAGACATCTGAGCTAGTGACATGTAAAAGGCACCCATGCTGGGGGAACGTAAAAGGCACCTGTGCTGGTGACACATAGAAGGCACCCAACACATTCTGTGGAGTGGTTAGCATTAAGCAGAGCATCCAGCCAAAGAAACCATGCCAAAATCAGACTGGAACCTGGTACAGCTTTCCAGCTTACCAGATCCAATCAAACAGTCTAACCCATGCCAGCATGGAAAACAGACATTAAATGATGATGATGTGTGATGATTTTTTATTAGGTGAGCTGGCAGAATCATTAATATGCTCGCCCAGATTCTTAGTAGCTTTTCTTTCAACTTTACGTTCTAAGTTCACATGCTGCTGTGTTGATGTTTCCTTTTTATGCTTGCTGCATTGATAAAATAATTACCAGCTAAGTACTGTAGTCAGTTCAACTAGCTCTTTCTCAAAGAAGCCAATTGATTGCATTAATATCATCATCATTATCATCACTTTTTCTTGCTTGCATGTGTCACGCTGAATATATCGAAGTAAATTTTTACAGCTGGATGCCCTTCCTGTCACTATTCCTCAGCTGTTGCTATGCAAGGTAATATGCTTCACCACAGTTAACATATGTTTTCCACAGAGGTCTGTCAAGGAACAACCTCATGTGGGATGATGGTGGTGCACATTTCCAATCATCTAGACAAGGGTTGACCACAGATGAAAAATTTACTTTGAAATGTGCCAGCAAAACTGAGAGCTACTTATTCACAAAAGCAATCGTCCAGTCTCAGACTAAATTCACCAGTGTCCAAAAGTTTGTATGATGTTCAAACAATATTTACAAGAATTATAATTGAAGTGGTCAGTGAATATAAGACAGACCTTGCCTTTAGAACATTTGCAATATATGACACAGTCTTCAGTGGAAACATTTAGATTCTCTAGATTAAGCATCAGAGCTTCTTGTAGTACTTTATCAAACAGATTGAGATAATTTCTTTTCTTTTGAGAATTTGCTTCCAAAATCCTTTGGGATAAATGTGATACTTATATACATTTTATAATTTCTCCATATGGCCATTCTTATCTTATCATAACTCCTTAACTTCTTCTGTGCCCTACAAACCAAGTGAAACTCCCAGCTATCTTAATTGCTCTTGCCTCATTTTTCAACTGAAGCACATTAAATCTTCCATCATTTCTCTATGCAGATTTCACAGCTAAAACTGTTAACTTCTTTTCAAAATATGTTGAAATGCATTTTCTCCAAGACTTCTAAAGTTGGACATCATAACTACCACTATATTCTTTTAGTGTGGTGGCGCAATGGCCCAGTGGTTAGGATTGCGGTTTCAATTCCCAGACCGGGCGTTGTGAGTGTTTATTGAGCAAAAACACCTAAAGCTCCATGAGGCTCCGGCAGGGGATGGTGGCGAACCCTGCTGTACTCTTCCACCACAACTTTCTTTCACTCTTAGTTTCTGTTTCTGTTGTGCCTGTAATTCAAAGGGTCAGCCTTGTCACACTGTGTCATGCTGAATATCCCCGAGAACTACGTTAAGGGTACACGTGTCTGTGGAGTGCTCTGCCACTTGCACGTTGATTTCATGAGCAGGCTGTTCCGTTGATCAAATGGAACCCTCGACGCCGTTAGTGACGGAGTGCCAGCAACAACAATTCTTTTAGCAATGGAAACAATTTCTCTTCACATTATCCAGTGCAGCCAAATGGTTGCTACAGCATTAATATTTACCTCAAAGCTCCATAGTTTCTTTAACTATCAATTTTCATTCAATTCATAATTGTATTATAAAAACATGAAGTAGAATTGATTATGTTTATGAAAATGTTTGTATTTCTCTTGTTTATATCTCTTTACTACTGAGCTGCAAATGTTCAATGTTCACCATACACTTTTGATTTTTTTTCAGTAATATAAAGCATCCATGCCTTTCTTACCTAGCTTTATAACTTACTCCTGAAATTAGTGTGTTTGATTTATAGAACAACAGCAATCATCATTATCATCATCATCATCATCATCATTTAATGTTCATATTCCATGCTGACATGGGCTGGGAAGTATGACAAGGATCGAATGAGTCTAGGATTGCATCGTATTCCAGTGTCTGTCTTGGCATGGCTTCTGCAGCTGGAACAAAATAAATGATAAGTATTTTAACCATCCTATGATATGTAACCTCATCAATTACAAGTAAAATAAGAAACTCTACAGAACAATTACTGTGCTGTAGTTATTGTTTTAATAAAATAAATTATCTTACTAAATCCCTAGTTCATTATTTGTTAAATATACACACACCTATTTTATTTTTATAATTGCATTTAACTGCATTCTTCTGATTTTCAAATACAGGAGCACATATTTATTCTCTGTACTAATATCGTGACACTTAAATACTTGTACACATAACTGTAGCTTATTTTTCTCTTCCTACCCATATATTTCCTTTCCCTCTTCGCTGATTTCTTCTTCTTTCGTTTTACTCCCACACACACTATCTCTCATTATGTCACATAATTGCTATTTATATTTTCATTATGATCTCTGTCAGATACTTATTGCTTCACTGTCTTTCCCACAATCTTTTCTTCCTTCTTTCACTTACATACTTAATCTCAATTATTTGTAATTCAAAAGTCATCTAATGCA
>NC_068984.1:30314859-30317494 GCF_001194135.2 Octopus bimaculoides
CTTAATATATACTTAAATTTGATATACTTAATCAAGCAAACTAGAAATAACTATGTAGTGAAGAGGAAAAGTCATTAAATTCCTGACAAGTATTATATTATTTGGGCAAGTAAAGAAGATAATTCTGAACTTATCAGACTTTTGTGACATTGTCAAAGAAAAATAGACTCTCCTGCATTTCTTCTCCTATGTATGATCTCTTCCTTTTTTAATTACTTAAATCCTTCCTTTGAAGAAGGAGTTGGTTTCTAACAAAGATACAAAGTTCCATCATTGGAATGTAGGTATCAGAAACAGTCACATTTTAAACTTGAGAAAATTGTTGCATATTTTTATTGTTCCACTTAAGAATTTTATTTGTAATATATGTTATTTGGTTGATTTCTTTCATCTGAAAAACCTAGCTTATCCAAATTGTCACATAGACTTTTACTCACAAAACCAAGTGTACAAATCATCATTGGTATAAATGTGAATTTATGATATGGATATAGAAACTGGAGGTCTTAAAGCAGTTGTCCATAGTTATCCTCTTTTATTCACACCAGCAGGACAGCTGACCTCTAAGATGGCACATACCTTTTCTTGTCAGTCCCAATTAACAATATCCAGCTTTTTATGCTTACACTTGATTGATGTTTTGATGGGAATGTTCCACCAGTATTCCTTGTGTTGATGTTTGTGTATGTATTCAATAGCAGAAGGATTTTCTCTCTTTATTCCAGGACAATCTTTTACCTGAATGGCATTGTATACTGTTTTTTTGCAACAGCATTGTGTTGCATAGGGAGGTAGTACCTTGATGGCATTTTTAGACAGCTGTTAATCACACCAGTGATGTCTTTCACAGAAATAGGATATATTCTATATATTCTACATTTTTAGTTACATCTTGAAGCTCCAAGGGCTTCACACTCCTTCTTGTTTATTAGGTATTTTGTATGAATCTCCTGTTCTTAAATTGCAAATGCATGGCCTTCAAACTGTGATGTGATGTAGCAGTCATGAGTCCAAGAGAGGCTGTGCTTCATCTTTTATTTTTAACTTGTTTCAGTCATTTGCCTGTGGCTATGCTGGGGCACTGTCTCATGTCGATATTACTGTCTTCTTCAAGTCTTCTTAAGATGACCAAACATTCATCTGTTGTCAACACTTGAATCTTATATTGACTAATTTTAAGCTATTAGTTGGTAACTCTATATCATAATTTTTATTGAAATTTTACTTTTACTGAATTTCTTACAGAAATGTAACAGATGACTCTCCTCACA
This sequence comes from Octopus bimaculoides, assembly GCF_001194135.2. Taxonomy (NCBI): domain Eukaryota; kingdom Metazoa; phylum Mollusca; class Cephalopoda; order Octopoda; family Octopodidae; genus Octopus; species Octopus bimaculoides. The sequence continues at coordinate 30,316,131 of NC_068984.1, forward strand.
GTTATTGCACTGGAGTAATTCTTCATTCAACAATTGTTCAGTAATATTCAACCATCACATCAGCATTTAGCACTTGTACAACCAATGATTCCAATATGTGAGGCTCATTAATAGAAATAAACTTTTTGTATCATCCAATGTCAGTCAGTCTTTTTGGGAACTCATGTCTGACACACTACTTAACATCACTGCTTCTGAATGTGAAAGTTTGAGTATTGTAAATCTAAACCATAAATATTCATATATATATATATATATATATATATATATATATATATATATATATATATATATATATATATATATATATATATATACATACACACACACACACACACACACACACACACGTGTTTGTGTGTGTGTGTGTTATATATAAACATATGTACATGCATGCACATACTCTTCACATATAGGTTTGTAACTTTCTATTATTTTCTTCATGCCTCTTAGTAAATATTGTTAAAAGAACATATTCTGTGTTATTTGAAAGGAATTAATTGTCAATCATTGTAATATAATATTCATGTTGCTTTTTTTTAAAAAAAAGAAATCATTGAACAAACATTCACACTTGTTCTTGGTATTTGATTATGTGTTCAAATCTTATTAATGCATCTATTATTTTGAATTATTGAACAAAATCGTTTTAAGTATTTACTTTAAACAATCAACCTGACTGTAGTTTCATGCATATATCTCATACTTGATTGACTAATAGTAGGAGATGCATTCAACAGGAAAAAAATCAATTACTCAAATGAATTCTAACTCACTTTTGCCAACATAGAAAACTTTATATGCAAAATAACTAAAGCAAAATGCAAATAGTAAAAGAACGCTTGGGATTATAGGAGAGTAAAAGTATGTTCTTGGTAAACAGATTGAACTAGTGTTGATGCCTGAAATAAGTTTTTTTGTTTTGCTTTTTTTTTTACTTGAGAAAGCTCAGAACATTGAAGTATCCGATTTCACTTTCCATATATATATTGGGTTGTCCAGACAGTTCATGCCGATTTATAGTAGCTTACCTTTCGACTTATTTACCATGAAACCACCTCAATTCTGGGAAGAGGGTATTTTCAAGTTAAAGAAAAGATGTGCATTATGCAACAAAATGGTTCATATTTGGTTGCATGTGCAGATAAGGGTACATACCACAGAAAGACATAACAGACTAACCAGGACTGGAGGAGACATGGAGTGGAGAGTCACTGAAGAGGTCACAGGAGTTATGATGAAAGATTTCAAAGGACACTAAAACAAGAACAATAATAAAGCTGAGGTGAAGAATAAGTATATAATGTGTGCATTTAATTAGCAAAAAAAAAGACCATCTCAAAATATAACAATGTGTGTGTGTG
>NC_068984.1:30317980-30320234 GCF_001194135.2 Octopus bimaculoides
GTGATGCAGTCTGTAGGAGATATACCATATTTTCATTATGCAATGTATTTGAGGTCATATTTTACTGTCAGTGAGTAATACCTTACTTAATTTATCTAAAATTGTCTGTCACAGATTCATGGGCCTCTATTTGATATATAAGTGCGTTTGTGGGAACGGGGGGGGGGGTGAGTGCTTGCATATAATTTATATGGACCTTATGCATGTTGATGCACATGCCTTTTTGGCTTAGTATCATTTCTCACATGAATTTTTGCTTGACTCTTTTTGTTGTTGTCCAATATTTTTTGAGTCTTTAAGTAGATTACTAGCTCCGATCAAAGATCTAATTGCTTATGTTTCAGAATTAATGGGAGTTTATAGAAATTTCTGTAAAATGATTTCTATTTAATATAATTATATTCAGTTTATGTATGTTTCATAATTTTTTTTTTAATCTATATTCTAATTTCATAAAAAATGTACATTATTGATAATTAACTAAATGGTTGGTATACTTTGATGAGAGCATTATATTTACTTTCTCTCTCTACATTTCTTGCTTTTGATAAGTGCGGGGGAACATGAATATTTCGTTTGGGGTTATTAAATTTTTATACATTCTTACTCTTTTATCATTATTACATAGATTTCAAATTGTTTTTGTTGTTACAATTGTTGTTGTTGTTGGCACTCCGTCACTTACGACGTCAAGGGTTCCAGTTGATCCAATCAACGGAACAGCCTGCTCATGAAATTAAGGTGCAAGTGGCTGAGCACTCCACAGACACGTGCAACCTTAACGAAGTTCTCGGGGATATTCAGCATGACACAGTGTGACAAGGCTGGCCCTTTGAAATACAGGTACAACAGAAACAGGAAGGAAGATTGAAAGAAAGTCGTGGTGGAAGAGTACGGCAGGGTTCACCACCATCCCCTGCCGGAGCCTCGTGGAGCTTTAGGTGTTTTCGCTCAATAAACACTCACAAAGCCCGGTCTGGGAATCGAAACCGCGATCCTATGACCGCGAGTTCGCTGCCCTAACTACTGGGCCATCGCACCTCCACTACGTTGTTAGAATATGCTGGCAGTATAATAAGAGCAATGGATAAAAGACCTGGTGTTATTTGTTCCAGCTTTTTCTGAGTTCAAATTTTGGGGGATCAAATTTATCTTTCATCATTTTGAGGGTGATAAAATACAGTGCCACTCAAGAACTGAGGTTTATTCAAATTACAGATATCACTTCGAATTTCTGGTCTTTTGCCTATGTAAAAAATTTTCTGGGCAAGGACTGGTAGGACAGTGAATGCAATAGAAAAATAGCATGCAGTAGTTTTCCTTGCTCTTTATGTTATGGGTTCATTTATCACATAGGTTATAGATATTGATGATAACTATGAGATTGACAAAGAGATGGAGCAGGCAAATCATGAGAGGGAATAGTATGATGTACTAGGGTTTTATAGTGAAGATGATGATTAGGATGATGTATATATTTTTCTGAATACCCTTTGGAATCAACATAACTACATGGATAGTTTGTGCTAGAAATGGCTATTAGAGGAATTCTGATATTTATATCAACATTTCTATCTACGAGCTTAAACAGTAATATATAAGAACATAAAACCGTAAGATTTGGTAAGAAATAAGAATAAATAAAAAGAAAAATAGCAAAAAGAAAAAAGGAATTCCTGAAAATTGTATGCTGAATAAAAGTGTTAATGATATTTTGATACGGAAATAGATATGCGTTTTGGTGCAAGCTTGCATCTCTAAGACTTTGGATTGGAATAGCAGGAGACATATATGGAAAAAGTAAAACAAGAAAAACCATACAATAGCCATCTGCATTTTTTATACACATCTAAAACACAAACTTATTTAAACTGTCAATTTTGCAAATGCTCATTTATCTGGGTATGCATGCCTGCATACATGTGTGTGTGTTTGTGTGTGTGTGCGTGCGTGCGTGCATGTGTGTATGTACTATCATGACAACTTACTGATTGTCCTAAATTATATATATATATATGCTTTTCTGCATCCTTACACTTCATGCAAATTTCCATCAACCAATGCAAATACATAGGCGTAGAAGTGGCTGTGTGCTAAGTAGCTTGCTTACGAACCACATGGTTCCAGGTTCAGTCCCACTGCGTGGCACCTTGGGCAAGTGTTTTCTACTATAGCCTCGGGCTGACCAAAGTCTTGTGAGTGGATTTGGTAGACGGAAACTGAAAGAAGCCCGTCATATATATATATATATATA